>NC_047125.1:27734958-28034958 GCF_902500255.1 Thalassophryne amazonica | reverse complement strand
CTATAATACATTCCAATTCTAAGGTAGAACTCTACTAGTGTATACTAAGGTATATCTAAATATATATGGTGTAAATATAAACATACATACATACATGTATGTATGTATGTTTATATATATATATATATATATATATATATATATAGATATATATATATATATATATATATATATATATATATATATATATATATACACTCAACAAAAATATAAATGCAACACTTTTGGTTTTGCTCCCATTTTGTATGAGATGAACTCAAAGATCTAAAACTTTTTCCACATACACAATATCACCATTTCCCTCAAATATTGTTCACAAACCAGTCTAAATCTGTGATAGTGAGCACTTCTCCTTTGCTGAGATAATCCATCCCACCTCACAGGTGTGCCATATCAAGATGCTGATTAGACACCATGATTAGTGCACAGGTGTGCCTTAGACTGCCCACAATAAAAGGCCACTCTGAAAGGTGCAGTTTGTTTTATTGGGGGGGGGATACCAGTCAGTATCTGGTGTGACCACCATTTGCCTCATGCAGTGCAACACATCTCCTTCGCATCATCCGTGAAGAGAACACCTCTCCAACGTGCCAAATGCCAGCGAATGTGAGCATTTGCCCACTCAAGTCGGTTACGATGACGAACTGGAGTCAGGTCGAGACCCCGATGAGGACGACGAGCATGCAGATGAGCTTCCCTGAGACGGTTTCTGACAGTTTTGTGCAGAAATTCTTTGGTTATGCAAACCGATTGTTTCAGCAGCTGTCCGAGTGGCTGGTCTCAGACGATCTTGGAGGTGAACATGCTGGATGTGGAGGTCCTGGGCTGGTGTGGTTACACGTGGTCTGCGGTTGTGAGGCTGGTTGGATGTACTGCCAAATTCTCTGAAACGACTTTGGAGACGGCTTATGGTAGAGAAATGAACATTCGATACACGAGCAACAGTTCTGGTTGACATTCCTGCTGTCAGCATGCCAATTGCACGCTCCCTCAAATCTTGCGACGTCTGTGGCATTGTGCTGTGTGATAAAACTGCACCTTTCAGAGTGGCCTTTTATTGTGGGCAGTCTAAGGCACACCTGTGCACTAATCATGGTGTCTAATCAGCATCTTGATATGGCACACCTGTGAGGTGGGATGGATTATCTCAGCAAAGGAGAAGTGCTCACTATCACAGATTTAGACTGGTTTGTGAACAATATTTGAGGGAAATGGTGATATTGTGTATGTGGAAAAAGTTTTACATCTTTGAGTTCATCTCATACAAAATGGGAGCAAAACCAAAAGTGTTGCGTTTATATTTTTGTTGAGTGTGTATATATATATATATATATATATATATATATATATATATATGTGTGTGTACACGTATTAGCATTTTTTACTTATCAACAAACATTGTCAGAATGTTGAGATGCAGTGTCATGATGAATTAGTGATATTACATTTCTTACTTTATGACTTACATCAAACTTAGTATGTTGAGAAAAAGAATAAAAATGTAATTTTAATATATTTTACTTTTTGTGGCTGAAATTGGCCTCTGCATAGCGTTATTACGATAATGGGGTTAGAATGTGTTGCGCGTTGTGTTTGCTCTTTACGGTTCTGCTGACACCCACGTGACCGGAAGCATGTCCGTGTTTTTTTTTTTTTTTTTTTTGTGTTCGGTGTCAAACCTCCACAGGACCCGTCGGGACTTTGTTAAAGTTCGCCTCGGCTGGAGTGACGGGGCCGGCCGGCGGGTCCGAGGAGGCCCGGCGCTGAAACATGGGCTTGTTGGCCGGTTTACGGAAAGAATGGTTCATTATCGGCATCGTGTTGGTGATTTTATCGGCCAGACTGCAGCCGAGCTTCGGTGTCAAAGGAGGTGAGTTCACGTCCAGCTCCGAATTTACTGCTTTTAAATAAATAAATAAATGTAGCAACATGAAAACTGTGTTGTTAGTTTTAAATTGCTTGTGGCGGTTAAAACGACTTTTACCCTGTTTTGTATTTGCTGTTTAGTGGAGAAAATCTAACTGAACCGGTAAAGAAACAGAAAAAAAACACTGCAAAATCCCATTTTTATTTTTGTAAATAACATAAAGCGATGTAGAGCTGCGAGTTGTGTAAAAGTGAGCTGTTGTGACACGTTGCCTTGCGGGTCACCTCCCTCTGTGTCCACAGATGAACCACTCAGAGCGCACACACACCCGCCACAGGGGGGCGTGTCTACAGAGCTTTATGATATCATAAAGCAGAGTTGTATGGTTGGAAATAGGTCATCTACAGCTACAAATGGTGATGATGGTCACCTGAAATGCGGCAATTTTCCATTAATTATTTGAATTTGTAAGGTCAGGTCAAAGAGTTTGTTTAAATTGGTTACAGATGACATCCAACTTGTTCAGCCTGTTTTATAACTACTGGTTGAGTTTTTTTTCCCTGTTGGTAGCAACGTAATACAGTGGGCAGAGTGAATAGTGCATCACTGTTTCCTGACCATGTTAACATTGTGTCTACAGACAAGAAAAATAAAGCTGTGATGACAAGAAGGACATTATCACTGTGTCAGTGATGAAATAATAAGTCTTCAGCTTTAAGAAAACAAATCATTAACTTGTTGCCAGGTCTGTAACAGAATTACTCTGTTTTTCTCTCAAAGGTCCACTAAAGCCGGAGGTCACGATAGCGTACGTCGCCGTCTCGGTTATTTTCTTCAACAGTGGCCTGTCACTGAAAACGGAGGTATGAAACTATGACTCTCAGCATCACCTGATGAATCCTGTTATAAGTGTTGCCAGATCTTGGGGGGGCACCAGCAAGAATGTCAGTGCAAACGCACCCAAAGTTTTGGGTTGAGCTGCCTCCAGATAAAACAGGTCTGTATTACAATCCAGACATGTTGTGTCTGTGTCCTCTGGAGTGAAAACATCACCAGAACATTCAGCAGATCAAACGCAGTTAGGGCACAATTTAGGCCGATTGGCTAAAGACAAAAAAAAAAAATCCTCATCTTGTCCAGAGGTGGTTCAGATGCTAAAATCAAAATTGGCCTATTATGTCAAAAGACATGAACACTGATCTGGGCCAGGACTTTGGTGGGGTTGGGGGGGGGGGGTAACCTAAAGTAGTTTACTCTGATAATAATAGAATTAAACATTGCTGAGCGGTTTAAAGCACATCAGTTAGGGTCCAAGGTATAATGAAAAAAATTAAATATATTTTCCTGCAAACCCAGGTTTCCACACTTTTGGTAACTTTTTGACCTCTAGGATGATGGAAAACTATTTTCCAAAGAAATTGACTAATGGTCAAGTAATTTATGATTAGCTGTAGGTGGCAATATATGTGTAGTCGGCCATTGTTGTTTGGATGGATGTAGACAATAAAAAAAAAGAACCTGCTTTTGGAAACAAATGCAGTAAAATGGCACAATGCAACTCCCAACATTTATTGCAGTTTTACGCTTTTTTTATGACTGCAGGACCTGGCAACACAATCCATAAATCGTCAAATCTGCTGATGAAATTAGTATTTTGTCCAAACACTGTGGCATTAAAGTTCTTGTGCATTTTTTTCTTTTATCCTGCTGTTTGTCGTTTTTATTTTTACAATCTGCTGTTAATTGTTGACTTTATGTTAAATCCAGCTGCTGACTAATAAAACTCGCTCTGTGTTTGTGTAGGAGCTGACGAGTGCATTGCTCCACGTCCGGCTTCACCTCTTTGTGCAGTCATTCACGCTGCTCTTCTTCCCAGTTGCCATGTGGCTGCTGCTCAAAGTGCTCGCACTGACCACCATCAACCAATGGCTGCTCAAAGGGTGGGAGGAGTCAGAGTGTGTGTGTGTGTGTGAGTGAGTGAATGGGGTCCTTTGAGGGTCCCTCCCTGACTTGAACCTGGGTAAATGTGGACACAATGACTCTGATTCACCACACATACAGGTGATACTTTATGCAGGACCCCCCCCCCCCCCCTTTTTTTTTTTTTTTAATATATGCTTCAAGGTTTGTGTTAAAATCTAGTTGCTGTAACATTGAAGTGGACCCAGTTTTACTCAGGAGTCAATGAAATGTTTCTTGGGCTGTCACTCAGTTCAGGCGCTGCGTCCTGCGAAGGCTGCATTCGTAGGGGCGGGATAAATAAATGACGCAATCGCAGAATGCTCCGTGGACTAGACCGCCTCATTTCAGAACAGTTGGTTCTCCCTTCGCGGTCTCAGAAAACCAGATCTTTGTTAAATGCAGCCTTCGAAGGACGCAGCCCCTGAATGGAGACGTGGTCTCAGTCACCTTTGAGTCATTTCCTCCCTTTTCTCTTGTTGTTGGTTACTTAGGTTACAGACGGTCGGCTGCATGCCGCCTCCCGTCTCCTCTGCCGTTATTCTCACCAAGGCCGTCGGAGGCAATGAGGTAAAGCTCTTGCTCACCTTAGCGTGTTCCTTAATATGGAGCCGTGTTGTTGTCATGGTGACTGAATATATATGTGTGTGTTCTTCTAGGCTGCAGCCATCTTTAACTCTGCATTTGGGAGTTTCCTGGTAAGGTGTGTGTTTGTGTGGTCTCGTAGTTCAGATTTGTGGAGACGTTTTAAAGTTTTAGGGTATGAATGGGAGCACGTCTCGTGACGCAGTGTTGATTTGAAGGATGAGGCAGAAGGACGAAGTGTGCGCACATCATTCAGGTGCAAGACAAAAAAAAAAAAAAAAAAAAAGAGTACACCAAGAGCACAGTATGACCCACTGGCAAATGCTGCTTTGATTCAAGTGCTTGCTACAGTCTAACATTTCAAGGTATGCGATAGCTGATTTCAGAATGCAGACACAAACTCATGAAGCTGACCGTGTCTAGGTTTGTTTATCAAGGCCCATAACTCTGGTAAAATGGGTCCAATTTGAATAATATAATTATATGCATATCATCAATCTATAAGAAGGACTTGTACCAAGATTCACAAAATTCTTCCTAAAAATGTGAGAGGAGTTGATTTCAGAATGTGGGCACCCACTCATGAAACAGACGGAGTCTAGAGTTGTTAATCAAGGCCCATAACTCTGGTAAAATGGGTCCAATTTGAATGATATAATAATATGCATATTATCAATCTATAAGAAGGACTTGTACCAAGATTCACAAAATTCTTCCTAAAAATGTGACAGGAGTTGATTTCAGAACACTTTTACCCTTTTTGCGACTGACGGATGGACAGGCAGACGGACGGAAATTGCCATGACATAATCCCCCTTTGGACCTTTGGCCGGCGGGGGATTAAAAACTGCAGAGCACAATGGAAGATCTTGCAGATGGAAATGTTGCCTGTCTAAAAAAAATTTGGTCAGGAAATATCAGTTAGCTTAACGCTAACTGCCAGTCGAGTGGAATTTTGTGCTCATGCAGACCCAGCAAGGAAGTCTACATTTAGCCATTTGGCCGTTGATCTAGTCAAAGAAGTTGGATGCTGTTCTAGTCCTTTCTATGAAGTAATTCTGAAGCGACTAATCGATTGTGTTTTGGACCTTCAGGGCATCATCGTGACGCCGCTGCTGCTGCTGCTGTTTGTAAGTCACATGTGCCAGGTTATAAATGAAAAATGAACCACTCGCTCCAGATGTACGCCTCCGAATCATGACTGTAATAAGCTACAGATTTTTTTTTGTTGTTGTTGTTTTGTTTTGCTGTCTTCCAGCTGGGCTCTTCTTCCTCCGTTCCCTTCTCCTCCATCTTCTCCCAGCTCTTCATGACTGTGGTGGTTCCGCTCATCCTGGGTCAGGTAGGACCGCCTCCGTCCTCACTGTTCCATCACATGATTTTAAATCTGCATCTGTGTCGCGTCTGTCACTTTAAATTTGCTATGTTGATCAAGCTACAAAATACAACAAATTTTATGGTGCTTGTTGGAAAAAGTTTGTTTATTCCTGGAATAAATTTGCCGACATTTCGGTGTTGATTTGGGATGTGTGGATTTTCTTTTGTACGTCATAATGCATGCAGACATGACTTTTTTGAAGTTGTTATATGTGGTGGTGTGCAGGTGTGTCGCGGTTTCCTCAGGGAGTGTCTGGAGCGGCGGAAGCCTCCGTTCGGCATGGTCAGCAGCTGCGTGCTCCTCATGATCATCTACACCACCTTCTGTGACACGTTCAGTAACCCCAACATCGAGCTGGACCCCACCAGTCTCCTGCTGGTCGTGGTCACCAGTCAGTACCCCCCCACCCCATCCCGTCTGTCTCTGCGCCCGTTGCTTTTTACACACCTGCAGACGTTTGACGTGAAATCTGTGTTTTTCTTCTTCTTGACAGTTTTTTCCATTCAGCTGAGCTTCATGCTCTGCACGTTTGCCTTATCCACCAGGTGAGCCTCGTCCTCCAGCTTTACTCCACGTTTACACATTTGTATTTTTTCCTTTCTTTTTTTTTTTTTTTGATAATTTGGACACATGCACATCTGCACTCTGTGATTTGAGGTCAGATGTCTGCAGGTTTTCAGTTACTGCACCACCTGTTGGTGTTTTTTCTGGTGCAATAATCCCTGGTGGTGTTTGAAACCCGCAGATCTGGATCAGGGTTCACGCCCGCAGACACGGTCGCCATCATCTTCTGTTCCACGCACAAATCTCTTACACTGGGTACGTCGCGACGCACGCTTCTGTCAACTGACACAAGGGGGCAGTAAAGAAATTGCGTCTTTTATCTCCGTTATGTCTTTGTGACATCATAAGGTCAGAATATTCAAGAAATGTTTCAGGCAGATTTACAGCATCGCCAAAAATTTGCTCTATCAACAGAATTTGTTCATAATATCCAAATGAGTTTTTGAGTTTGTGCATCTGCAGACCAGACAGGAAGGTGTAAACTCCGCCCTCCTCCACTAGTTGGCAAAAGTAATTACTCAAGTGCCAGATTCAGTCCTCCCGGGGTAGCTGATAAAAAAATAATGGTAATTAAAAAACCTTCTTGAACATGTTCAGCTCATTCTGTCTGAAATTCACAGTAATTTTAGCAATTGTAATTAGTTTAAAAAAAAACAAACAGGACTAAAATTATTCCAGTTTAAGGGGTTTTTTGTTTTGTTTTATTTCTTCCTACATGAAGGTTTTTGGGCCATAATTTGAAATTATGTTAAGGTGATAGCTGTGTTTAAATCAGGGCTCAAACCCAAAAGGTTTTCTTTTTAATTATATCAGAAAATGTCCAAATTATTTATGATTATTTTTGATGTGTTTGTTGTTATTTTTAAATCAGCTGAAAGCAGAGAATTTTTTCTTTGTAAGTGTGACTAATCGATTGTGGAAATTGTTAATTTGCTGTCGATGGCCGTTTGTTAAACGCTGGGCATCTCATTTCCAGGAGTTCCCATGTTGAAGATCGTGTTCGCAGGTTATGAGCACCTGTCTCTGATCTCAGTTCCTCTGCTCATCTACCACCCGGCTCAGATCCTGCTCGGCTCCATCCTTGTGCCGACCATTCGCCACTGGATGACCACCAAACAAAAGGTACAAATGGCTGCAGATGTGCACGTATGCTACATACATGCTTTTATTTTTATAAAAGATTTGTAACTTTTCTCTCAGTGGTTCCATATCAGGATTTGAAGAATGTTTTGAGTTTGGACTGTTTGTTTGTTTTTTTCCTACACTGCAGTTCCCATTAATGCCCCCGTTCACATGGAAATTACCCACAATTCATAATATTCTAATATTAAAACTGATCATGACATTGGATTTTAGATTTTGTCATGATTCATCATGCATTTTTATGTTTTCGCCCCATTTGTTTTTTAGTGACCTGTAACCCACAAATTTTCATATATCATTATGACATTTTTACTGAAGATTCATATCCTGATTGGCAAGAACAGATTCAGTTTTCAAGGTCAAAGCACAAAGGTCAAAGTCAGGAAAAAAATTGGGAAAATCCCTAATCTTTAACATTGAGCAAATTTTCAAAAATTCATAATTTGTCAAAAAAGATCAACTTTCTTTCATGTTTTGAGAGCACTATGTAGGATGGTATCCTTTTGTGGACATTTTAATTTAATATTGAAAAGCCCATTTGGTGTACGTTTTGCAAAAGTATTCAGCCCCTTGGGATTTTACACACTTTTAATTTGTTTATGGCATTTCAAATACAAAAAGTAAATCAGTCTTCTCAATATAAAAATTTCTAAAATGATCTTCCTTAGACTTAAACTGAAAGTAAATCTCTACAACATAATATAAATTAATTAAAAATATAAAAGCCAAGATGATGGGTTGCATAAATAATCAACCCCTTTGGTATAATACCTGTAAATAATCAGTTTAATTGACCTTTTTCTTCAGACAAGTCAGGGGATGGATACATGAACATTTCCATATCACTGAATAGGAAAGCCACCAAGACACCCAGACAACCCAGAAGAAGTTACAGGCTTCTGTGGCTGTGATTGGAGAAATTGTGCATAGTGCATGTTTTGAATTTTGTATCTCCAGTTATACAGCTTCATGATGAAGTGGTAAAGAGGAGGATTTTATTAAAAAGAGGACCTGAAAGTTCAGCTACAATTTGCCAGAAGGTACATCTGAGATGCAAGCCTAGATTTTTTTTTTTTTTTTTTTATTTAAAAATGCTATACTTTAAAAAATAAGCACTAAGTACAGCTGAGTCATGCTAATGTTAACAGTTGTTTAGCATATACAGTCCAGCTCCATGTGCTAATTCTTTAACATGCCAGTTGCCATCAATGCTACTTTAATGTAGCATTGCAAGTAATGTCAAAAAATACAGCGTTACAGTTGTCATCCCATAATAACGTTAGCGTAAAGATGCTAATATCAAGATGAATGCTTGGATTGAAAACAGTCAACAGACTGAGATTAATGTGACTGTTTATTTGTTGTTGTACTTTAAAAAAAATCTTTGATGCACAAACATGATTTAGTTTCACTGTACAGTGTAACACAAAATATTACACTTCACATTTGCATATATGTGTGTGTGCCTTTTTAAAAATGTATCCACCAGGGGGCAGATTTGTGCTGAGTCATCACTGGTTGTGAACAGGCTCTGTCTTTCTGGTGGCTTTGTGTTTGCCACTAGAATTGTCAACAAGATTTTTGTGAAAACGTTCTGCTTTTGTTGTCATTCCTGTTGTTGTTGTTCTTCTGTGAACTTATACTGCCCCTACAGTTGTCATGGGTATTGCAACTCATGGTTGCATTCATTTTAGAGGACGTGCACACAGAATGAACACTGGGTACATGTGATGTTGTGTTAGTGTAGTTACTAGTTAATAGCAGGTATGTTTGTGCTTTTGCAAATTGGGTCATGTTCATCTGTCGACGTGGCGCTAATCTCTTGACCTTCTCTCCTGCAGTCTAGTCTCTTGTTGCGCTGAGGCTGTAGTAGAGTACTGCTGTCTCCCTGAGTGAGTAGAGACACAACTGTAAAAAAAAATAAATAAATAATAATTTCACTGATCAATTAACAAACTAAATTGAGTTTTTGCTCCCGATCTTTCATAATCAGCACTGTCGAGCAGCTAGCTGAGTGGACAAAGAACTGTCCTGCCAATGTGTGGACCTGGATTTGAATCCCACTCAAGATACCTGTCTGTGTCCTTATGCAAGACACTTAATCTACATGGTCTCAGTCCACCCAGCTGTAAATGGGTACCAGCCTCAGCTGGGGAAGTAACCTGTACTGGACTGGAGTCCCATCCAATGGGAGTCGTAGACTCTCACCCACTTGACTACACGGAATCCAGTGCTGAGCACCAGCGGGCCTCACGGCCTATATAGGACTTTGCTGTACTTCTCTCATAATCATTGATCAGAAAGTTTCTGTCATCAGTGTGATTGATCTCCCTGCCGCCCTTTTGGTTGATCTGTTTTGGCATTTGCATGTGGGGTTGATGTCTCTTCATGGTGTTGGTGAAGGTTTTTCAGCCTGACATGAACCTTTCCTGGTTTTCATCAGGTCAGAATCAATCCAGCCGTCTTTTGGTCTGTGAGGAAACTCACTCTTCCACCTGAGCCACAGTCACCAACAGCTGCTTTTTAATTGTTATGTTTAGCGGAGAGTTGTTTTATTATTTTTATTTCTCCAGGCGGAGAAGTTGTCAAACCTCCAGCTCATCTGATGAAGAAGAAGGAGAAACGACTTCATGGTCCCGCCTGAAGGTGGACTTTGGCGGAGGCAAGCGTCAGCTGCGATGTGCCTTATTTCGACCAATCAACACAGACCTCAGCATGGTGCAGGGACCGAGGCTCGCAAGTAGCCTCTGCATTCTCTGTTTCTATGGCAACAACAGACTCGTTTCCCCATTTTGTTTTTTATATATATATATATATATATATATTTAAAAGCAAGAGGAAAAGCTTTATATTTTTATATGTAACATCAAACATCCTGCAGGAAGCAGATTAATTTTTTAAGGGACCAGTGTGTGAAAAGGAACGTTACTGGGATCACTTCTATTCCTTTTTTATACATTTATACTTTTGTTTTCTATGAGCGTTAACTGCCACAAAATCCTGATTATTCTACGATAACTTTTGTATTAAACAAATAAAGGTAATTGGATATTTTTTTAAATGGGTATTAAAGTTTGTAGGCAAAAAAAAAAACAAAACACAGATACTGCGGTGATGAATCTTGCGAAAAATCAATAGGTCTAAAACAAAACATTCCTGGTTTCCGCACCCCAGTTCGGCGCGCAGGCCACTTATTGCCTCACGATGCAAGCAAGAGTCCAGTTATGGATTTCTGCAACATATGTCACACAATATTACATGTGGTTTTTAAGGCTTATATTTTGCTTTTACAAGAGAATTTCTGCACACAAGATTAAAAAACTGTGCGTCTTTGAGGATGATTCAAATAAAACTCCCACAATAATCAATTGTAAAAAATAAAAACTTAAAAAAAAAAATTTCCCACAATTTGGCCCCTTTAATATTCTTGACATATCGGCGTTAGAATTGCTGTTTAACATAGTCTTTTTAACACATTTTCATCAAGTTACGTAGTTTTTGTTCATGTGTATTTGGCATTTACATCCAAATCAGGTCTTTTTGTTTTTTACTTCCTGCAACTTTTGATTAATATGGATGTTTAAAAAAAAAAGTCAGATTAAAAACTGAAAGTTCACATCTTGATTATTTTATTTTGAATACGTTTAGCAGCACAAAGAGCCAAAAATTTGTGTCCAAACACTATAGATACATTGATGGTGAGCGACGGAGAGCCACAGTTTACAAGAAACTAGCCTTAAAAAGTGTTTTGAGTGAGTTTTTCTTCATTTTTTTTTTTTTTTTAAAGTCTGGATGCATCCAGTTAGCACACGTCCTCCAAAAAAAAAAAGAAAAAAAAAAAAAACCCCAAACAGTATAATGCTCCTTCTGCGGTGCTGCTGCAGAATATATCCAACAGGAAGAGCACCTTAAAAGCACAGCGACGTATTGGCCGACGATTAATTTCACAGACAGATTGTTTTTGGACAGACGGCTCGTCAGATTGATGAAATCAAATGCGCTTAAGAAAAAGCTGCCAGTGGACCCGAGAGGCAGTGCAGGCGCACAATCAACAAAGTGGTTTGAACCAACAAAGAGGACCGGCAGTGCCAAAACTTCATCGCACAGGGGCTCAAATGAAGAGCTGCAGAATGGACAAGTACTAAAAATAAACTTTTATTCAGTGCACAGACATGTCTCAACATAACCGTGGAAGTGTTGCGGTGTAGAAAACAGTTTGCAACATTTCTGTGGCATGCACTTTGTAAATAAAGTTTTAACCAACTGCATTAATTCTGTGTATATTAAGATGATTTATGTGGCGCTATGTCGTAGATTAGCATCCTCGAGTCTATACATGTGTGAGCGTTACCTCTATATTATTATTATTTCTGGCTTTTGTGTTTCTAACTTCTAGTTCCTGTTTGTCCACCAAACGGTGTGTGTCACATTGGTGTTCTCAGTCTTTTTTTTTTTTTTTTAAATTACTATTTTCCAGTTCTTTTTCTGTTCTATTCAGAGACACACACTTGCCCTTTCTTTTTTTTCTTGTATCTGTATACAACGTGTGTTTTTATTAGTCTCCATGTGATGCCAATACGTCGTACTCTGCAAGAACTACAAAACTGTTCTCTCTGATTCTCCGGACTTTGACCAGATCTCTACATTCCTGCACATGGACCAGCCCTCTTTCTCCTCTTCCGTACTCTCGCTCCCTGTCGTTCAGAGTCACTTCTGTCTGTTTGCCACAGGCCTGACGATACAGGTACCGAAGCCCAACCACCAGCACCATACCCAAACCGGCAGAGCAGCCCAGCAGCATTCCCAACTCCCAGTTACTGTGTCTCGGGATTATGTCTGGATACTTCCCGTCTTTGTCTGGAGCTCCAGAGGGCTGGGAAGGAGATTTCGGTTTGGGATCATTGTTGGGATTGTTCAAGTTTGGCTCATGGTCGTGATTTTGTTTGAGGTTTGGATGGGGTTTGGGTTGAATTGCTGTTCTCATTGTACGTGGAAGGAAGTTATGATCTGGAGAAGATGATTGAACATGGCTCTGAGAGTTGGCTGCTTGCTCGTCATTTAGCAACTTCTGACCCAGAGTTGTTCTCTGATCTGGTAATTGAGAAGATGAAGGAACAACAAGGTTGTAGCGAGAATGGTGGGGTGCTGGAGATGGTTCCAGGGGAGAGGAGGAAGAATAAAATGGGATTGACAAAGTCTGGAAAGTAGAGGATATGGAAGTAGATGTTGATAAAGAGGAAGATGTAGATGAATCGATGGTAAATGTGGAAGAACCAATTGGGGAGATGGTGGAAGAAGAGGGTGATGAAAAGACTGAATCTGTGATAGATGAGGAAGAGGTAGACAAAGGAATGAAGGACAGGAAGGGAGCAGATGATGGATATTTGGATGAGTAAGAAGAATTTCTGCCAGTAGTAGTTGAAGAAGGTGGAACAGAAACTGAAGGAATGGGAATTGAAATTGGGGTTGGAGAAATGAGAGGGGTAATGACAGGTGGCGTTGTCTTTAGAATTTTCTTGGAACGATGGGTGTCCAATGCTGATGTGGAAGAGAGTTGGATAGATGATCCACCAGAGGAATAAAGGGGGCCAACCGAAACTGATGAAGAGTGAAGTCGAATTCTCACATCAGTAGGTGCAGGAGTGGTTGAGGAGAGGAAGGCAACTTTTGGGTTAAATTCTGGGTACTGACCATCTTTGATACTTGCACTTATATCAGACGTAAAGCGTTTGCCAAATGTCAGTGTGATGGCCAAAGGATTGAAAGGTTTAGCTGACACTGAGGGTTGTGATTGCTTCCGCATAAAATTGTTTGCTTGTGGCGCATCGGTCTGGTAATGGGACTGTGTCCGGGTCTCTTCTAGGTTAGTTGATGCTTCAGGTAGCGCATCAGGCCGGGGCTGGTTTGTCTGCGATGAGCTATCTTGGTGATTTTGAGTTGGAATTTTTGGGGGGAAAATGCTCAGGGTTTGAGGAGGCGTGAGGATCCTCAAAGGTGCAGCTGTTTTAACCTGAGGGTGAGGTGAAGTAGGTTTCCTTTGCCCGGTTTGGTATTCATGTGGAAGCTGTGATAAATCAGTTGTGATTTGGTAGGGGGTCTGGTATTGGTGTTTTTTGGGAGGGGTCTGCAGAGACAAAAGTTCAGTTTGGATGACGATTGAATTTGTTTGAGACTGAAAAGAGGAGTAAGATGTGGTTGTTTCCAATCGAAGATGGGACTTTGGCAGAGGGGATTTGGACTTGGGAAAGAGCTGAGACACAGATGTTTCAGAGATGAGAATGCTCCAAATTGTACCAGTTTGTGGATGGAGTTGATACTTTGGTGTAAAGGGCTTGGCTGAAGAAGATTGGTAGGGGGTGAATTTAGAATTTTGGGCTTTGGTCGAAAACTGACTAACCACTTTGGAGTGTGATAGGCTAGTCATCCAAAAGAGCAGAGAGCTATTTTGGGTATGGAGCTCCAAACTACTTTGGTTCTTGATTGATCCTGGTGGGTACTGGGTTATGGGTCTTTCCAGACTGGTATTATGAAACCTATCAGTGGTTGAGGATATAAAAGTTGTGTTTTCTGTTTTGTTTAATATAGTTTCCCCAAGAACTTTCAACATTTTTCCATCCTTTAGAGGGAACACTGGAGTGAGGGAATTTGGCAAGAAAGGAAAACTAGTTGAGGTTTGCTCTGTTACGCTTGCAGAAACGGTCGAAGAGTCTTTCATGTTTTTCATCTCACCTAAGGAGAAAGAGGGTGTGGTGGGAGAAAAATTGATCAGGTTGGACAAAATCTTGGAACTCTTATCATCCTTGGTATGCCTAATGGGGGTATTGGTTTCAGTGCTTTCTTCTTCAGGCATTCCAGAACTGGATTCCATCATTGTGTAGGTATCAGTCTTTCTGTCTTTAGTGGCTTTTTGAAGAAAACTAGAAGTCACGATGCTGCTTGTTACATTGAGGATCTTGTTTGTACCAGCTGTCAAGGATTCCGGAGTTACAAATCTGTCCATCTCTGGTCTGGAATTGTTGATTTTGGAAGGCTCTTTCACAGATGTATTGCTGTGTATTTTACTTGTTGTTGCTATAGGAGCTTTTCGTGAAGTAACAGGACTATCTGTTCCAAGACCTGTGGAGGGGTAAAAACGGTGCAGAGGAGGTTAAGGTAGTAAATAAGAGGCATAGATGATCCATAAAACTGCATGCCACTACTTTGAATATGATTACGAGAGATTTATTTCTGAAGCAGATTTTTCATGTTAGCTTAACAAACCTTGCAGCTTTCTTGCAAATTATATCCCATTTACTGAGATGCTACACCATTTAGATGTTTTTTGAGCCATCAGTCATTAAGACCACTGGACTTTATATGGTTGCTTATTTGTAACGTTTCTGTCTTTGCATGGTTGACATTTCTTTGTTGTGCTTTGCTTATTTGTTATTTTGTTATTGTTAGTTTGGCCAAAGCAGATCGCCACCCCACTAAGTCTGGTCTGCTTGATATTTCTTCCTGTAAGGGAGTTTATCCTCGCCATGGTTGCAAATGTGCTTGCTCTGGGTAGTTAAGGTTAGGCCTTAATCTTGTGAAGCACCTTATGTTGTGATACGAAATTGAATTGAATTCTTCCATAGATTCCCTTTAATTTGAAATGACGTACCTGTTGGAGGAGTAATTTCATCTTCGTGTTGTTCAAAAAGCAGATTCCCTCCATCCACTACTGTGGTGTTGCTCAATCTGTGAAGGGTACGACTCCCATCATGCACCACTGCTGACTGAATGCCTGCCCAGTAAACGAAGTAGGACTGCACCGCGGTCATACTGCAAAGTTAGACAAGCGTGTCAATTTATTGAAAAATAAGTGAAATAGATGGAGTAGATGGCAGTTGACTAGGTTCTAGGTATAAGACAGCGCTATAGTGTTATAGCATAGTACAAAATACAGAAAACGCCATAAACACTGTGGGAACAATGCTTTACAGTACACATATGCATAATCCTGCCTCCTTGTGGCAAATTGTGGAAAAACAACTTTGTTCTTACTAGAACTGTATGTCACCCATGGGTGCGTCCGGCGCTCTCCACACGAATGACAAGTTTCTCTTTAGCTGTTTGTCGGAGTGCGTGAGGGTGTCGCCCTCTGAGAGGCAGCGTAGCGTGTGCGTGCTGGGGGGGGTGAGGGCCCAGGAGCCACCAACCAGCAAAGGCCCCAATCTTTTGGACGCCTCCACAGCCTTTGCCTGACCTCTGGTCCTGATGCGGAATCCAGTGTCCTCCAGTCGGCGAGCCTGGAGCAGGAAACCCATGAAGTCACGAGAGCTTCGGACGGTTACTTCGAATACAAATGGAAGAAAGGGTAAACATGACACATTATATAATCCTAATCTGTCATTACATTAACAGTAAATGTAAGGATTAGTGCTTGTTAGCTAAATGCTAATTCATTGGTATTTTGTACCTGTGACTAATTGTCCGGGCAGGTAGGAGTGGGCGGATGTAGCCAAAATGATGTGGCTGTGGCGGGGGTCCTGGGAATGCGCACGGATATGGCCGGGAATCATTTCCAAACAGGAAGCCTGACTGGCACCATGTGAGAAGGACAGAGTGGGCGGAACCAGCAAAGACACAGCTACGCCCACCCACAACCAGGTGAAGACCACCTGCATCTAAACACAGTTTACTGGTTATTATACATCAGGTTTTCTTTTAATCATGGAAAATGACATGATCTATTTCACATAAAATCTGACAGGTGGTGGCGATGTTCAGTTCATTCTGAGGTACTAGATCTCTGGAGGATCCTTGAGTACTGCTGGAGTGTCTTTGGCCCAATCCCAAGGGAGGGTATTGTGATTGGGGTTTTGTGAGACTCAAATGAGGACTATCACTTACATTCTGAACATTCAAGAACATCATTTTGTCCATAAGGTCCATTTCTCTGGTGAAGATCCGCTGCACGGGTGCCTCAGTGTTGAGGACCCCATTGGAAGGAGAAACACAAGGACTCGCACACATTTCACCCAGGTACAACAAATACTTTCAAGATGTGAAGATGGATCAGATACCTGCCTGGGTGGTCGGCATCTAGGACCCAGTGTGGATCTACAATGTGGTGGATGTGGTGTTGCGTGCTCTTAGATGTGATTTCACCTGATCTTGCAGGAAGTTGTCATAATTTTGTTCTGATCTTACCTCGAGATCCAGAAATCTCGTCCAGAGGATTCCGCTCTTCAGTCACTTGACGTTCGTCTCTTCTTCTATTTCTTTTAGCTTAAAAGCGTCACATCGTCTCCGCCGTGCTCGCTTTACTGATGCTGTAAAAACATTTTGAGTGTCGCCTGCGTTCAAGTGTTTAGTGAAGTGTGAGGATGTGTGTGCAGGATTTGGACAGGCATGGGGGGGCGCATGACATCATAGAACCAGAACACACAGAACCGATCTCTATTTGTAATGTGCACTTCTTTGATTTGAGTCCTGTCCTGGTGCGTGCTTTATGTGCATGAGTGAGTCTTTTCTGTTCAGACTATTTCTACAATCTGAACTCACCAATCAGGATGTAGACCAGCTGGTGTCCAGGATCTCCGAAATCCTTTCAACCAACCCCCCCCCCCCCCCTTTACTTTTTCTTTGTCATTCATTTTCTCAGTGAGAAATAAACCAAGAACTTTCAAACATAATAATAATAATAATTAAAAACAAAAAAAACTCAAATACATAAAATACTGAGAAATGAAAAACAAAGATTATGAAATCTATCTGAATTATGTGGTGAGGTGATCATTATTCTGTTTCTGATTTTTTTTAAAAGATTGATGTTAATTCATATTTGAAAAAAACCTCAGCAAAATCAATAAATGTACAAAATCAAATTTCAAGCTTAAATACCCAAATTGTAAGAATTAAATTTAAACATTGAGAAATCTATGCATATAAAAATTAATAATAAATCAGAAATAATAAAATGTCAATAAAAATCTTAATATAATGCCTGATTAGATCCTTATCATTTGGTGTTTTTTTTTTTTTTTTTATGTCACACGATAGTGATCATTCATCCCGTTTGCCGTTGTGCTCCATGTAGTGTGTAATTTGTACCATTGCACACTATGAGCGGCAACGGCACTTAAGCTTCGAACGCAACAAACATCCAATATGGTGTAACCCAACTGGAGGCATTTACAATGTTCGCTGGAATGTATCTTGCTAAAGGAGAACCGCTGCTGAATGAAGAGCTCGACAAATTTCTGTCACAAATTTTCACTAGATTGAGAAAGCAGGAGAAGTATGTGTTTTAAATTTGGGGAAAAAAGTCTGCCCTGCACTAGCAACAAGTAGAGTTATTTTTTTTTGGCGGGGGGGCAAACACTGATTCTTCTTTTTTCTTCAGTATTCCAGCTGTGCTGCAAAATATAAAAGACAGAGTAAGTTTGTCCCTTTTGGGCTACTGTATAAACATGGCGGCCTCCATCAGGGGGCCCACTTCCATGTACTAGACGTGAAGGTCTCATTCTAAGATCATGAAAACACCCTGAGGCATTGTTGCAGGTAATTACACACCAATGAACAGATTTTTTTTTATGAATGCTATATTCTTTTTATGCTAATAAATACGCCTAAATCCTGCACACTGTAGAGTTAAATACAGAAGACTTTCAATTTCTGTAAAAATCCATGAATGTCTAAAGTGGTTCATTTTCCAATTTTAAATTGATTTAAAATGTCCTAGTTGTACGTAAAACATGAAAACCTTTTCAGAGGTTGGTGAGATTGTGTCAGTGATTTGAATAAGCATCTGTTACAGTAACTTTTATGTTTTGGAGTAAAAATATGAAGGCAATTGTCAGGTTTGTCTTGAATTTATGAACTTCGGAATCTGAAAATCTCTGACTCACACTCTTCTCTTTGCTTTCCACGTTTGTGTGGTGCAGGTAGGTCATGGCGTGCACGTGGAGCGCTCTCGTTCTCTTTATTCTGCTAACTGAGGCACTGGCCACACCTCCCTCACCAGGTGAGAAATAAATCCTTTTCTTGATCCACTAAGCTGACGGGTGCTTTTTGGCGTGGTACCTGTGTGATATGCCAGTGGGCCTGATTTCTGCACGTTACATGCGAGATGGGTGGACTTGGGGTGTGCCAAAGTCCTTTTTGCTGTCCAGGTGGCATGTGAAGTTCAGTGCCAAGCTGAGCAGTACATGGTTGGGTTTGTCCTGTTCATTAGTCGTGGGTGTGTGATGTGAAATTGAATGTTTGGTCCCAGCCTGTCACTGTGCACAGCAGACAGTGGCCACCAAAGCACCCTGAGGTGAAGCATTAAGGTGAAATTTTTAGTTTGATTTGATTGCTTTCAGTTCGGTATCATTGAGAATATGAGTAAGTGGTTCACCATGAGGATGTTAAGAGCAAAAGTATGCTTAAAAAAAAAAGAAAAAAAGTTGGGTTTGAGTTAAAAAAAAGAACAACATAAAACAGAGATGTGTTGTGAGGTGAGTTCATATGTTTGTGTTGGTGTCTTTGTCCTGTCCAGGTCTGCTTCCTGGGTTGAGCTTGTTTGATGTTTTTTGGGGGGGTTACAGCAATATGATAGCTGAAATGATTCTCTGCTCATCATTTCTTGAAGCCTTGCTTGTCGGCAACCTGACGACGGGATGCTATACCACCTTCATCTACACGAAGTCAGCAGCATACTAGAGTTTTAGAGCTCCGCAAAACCTGTTTTTGTTGCATTTATTGTTTGTGCAAATAGAGTTTTTGTTCATAACTGAGGTACAGGAAAGCCAGAGAGCTGCATTCCAGCACACATGAAATTAGAACTTCAATATGTTGTATTATTTGTATCACAAATTGCAAATTATTTATTTATTTTTTTCAGTTTGTTTTTACTCTGTGGTGGTCTGGAAATAACATGAATAAAAATCTAGAAATTTCTATCAATGGGAAAAGTTTATAAGCACATTAATGTAAAATGCTGACTCTGCACATTTCCATACCTGAGGTGAGTTAAAACGTAAAGTTCTTCTAATTTTGCTTAAGTGGTGCACATTATGGGTTGCGCTAATAGGGTTCGATAAAGGAATAGTTTGTGCCATCTTTTATGCTTAGTTATCAAGTTACAGGGTAATGCGTTATAGAATCCAATGGACGTAGTCCTTGTTACTTTGGAAACCAAGCATTCACCACAGTCAAAATGGTTTTGTTTATTAGACAAACCAATAATTTGTATCACTTTGTACCAAAATTGGTCAACTTTAAATTTTGACTCCTTTACAAACTGAAATTGACTTTTGTCTTGGCTTTTTATCCCATAATTCCATAACAGTCCAAACTATACCTTTTTTTTTTGGAATTCCTATAATCAGACAAAAGATGTGATGTACATTTCAGTGTAACTGGAGCATTTTGCATGTTTACCCAACATGGCCACTGTACTGTTTTTTTTTTTTTTGTTTGTTTGTTTTTCAGCCATGGTATATAGAGGGTGAACTATAATTGTTGTTTAGTCCCCTTAAGTGGTACCAGTTGGGTTGACATTGGCTTCTAGCTCATGGACCGACTGACTTCACCTAAAGTTATGCTTTTTGTGGGAGTAGAAGTTGATCTCGCTGCTTCTGTAAAAGATTTCTGTTTTTCTTTTGGAGCGTCTCTGCAAAATGTTTGATTGACTCGTTGGTGGTCTGTGCTGTAAATCAGGTTTAGGTTCCCCGTCTGTCCCTGTGCGGAACTGGATGATGATCTCAGGATCTTGTTTCCTCCTGCAGACCTCCATCAGACATGTGCAGCACCCGGATGACATAAGAGCACTTGTGGAGGACACACAGCGGGACTACAGGAGCTACTGCAGGATGAACCAGGTGAAGGACACAGATGAACTGCATGGGTTCAGAGTTGGGCAGACATTCCAGTAAAAAATCCCGTAGGTCATAACTCCAGTCAGACTGGAGGTCTGTCTGCCATTTTCATTTTTCCTTGCGTCTCCTGTGCTCCCCTGTCTGTCTCACGCTGTTGCATGTCTGTGTGGATGGTGTGCGCCCCCCCCGGCCTTATTCTGGTTCTGTGGTCATCTGTCAGCACACCAGCTGTTCCTTATTAATCACCACAAGCAGTTCTGCGAGTCCTGCGCTAACCTTATTAGTTTGTCTGGCGGTTCGTCTCCTCACAGCAATTCATCGCCGTTCGTCTCCCCCGTTCACTGTCCTGTGCGCCGCCCCCTTCTGCTTCTTTGTCTGTTGGTCTCCCCTTGCTGTTCTGATCATCGTCACCCCATCTGTCTGTCTGATGTCTTGTCCATCCTGTCCTGCTTCTTCAGCACCAGCAGCCTCTCCGATCAGCCCTGCGCCCAGCAGCAGGGGTCGCTCTCGTCTCACCTGAAATGAAGCTCAAACACACCATCCTCTTTTCACTGATTCTCTCCTCCAGACTATCCTCACTTCAGCTCCGCCGCAGTGGCTCCGTCTCTCCCTTCATTCGTTCCACTCTGTAGTTTTAGAGGATCCGGTTTATTGGCTGGTTGCTTTGTCAGGTCTCCGTGCCTACCTGACGGGTCGGATCTTGACCTCAAAGCCTGGAAAGACTCACTTTGGTTACAGGCTGGTTTCTAGGGCGGCAGCTGGTACCAGCAGTGGAGCCTAGACGGTTTGAAGGAATCTGCCTGGACAGACAGGTACACGGCGACTGTTGACACCATACGTGAACATGGAAGCTCATAGTGCATCTTACCTGTTGTTCTGTTTAAAACCAGATTTGTCCAAAATTTGATACTTTTAACATGATTGTTTGTAGCATAAACGTGATCTGAATTCTTGAAAATTAAATGAACTATTACAAGTCGTACTTCGACCACTTCAGACATAAACCGAAACCATTGTGTATGTATTTTAAGGGGCCATTTTGGATTTCCTTAAAGCTACAGTGTGTAGGATATAGTGCCATCTAGTGCTGAGGTTGGAAATTGCATTACGGTGTCATTGTTTTCCCTGTCACGTTTTTTTTTTTTCTCTTAACCAGTAACGACCACTAAATCCTACATACTGCGGCTTTCAGGTGACATAAAAATTTTAAATTTTTTCATTCCTGCAATAATTGTGCAGTTACTTGTTGCAGTAAGTCAAACGTTTGAGTAAATAACTTTGAAAATCCCTCATTTCTATTTTTTTCATCTTTTTAATGTGAGGGGTGTGTATTTTTACCCATATTTTTTTTTTTTTAATCCAATCAAATTTGAGTTTGACCTGCCAATTCCTCCCATTATATGAAGCCGCATTTGTCCCTGTTGCACTGCAGTCGTTTTAAGAATTAGCAACACACATTTGGTGTTGGCTGTGCCAAACATCACCGCATCAAGCTTAAATTGTTTGTTTGCTGAACAAATAATAATACAAAAACTTCATCAGGCTACGTGCTAACTAGCCAAGATGTCTGACCTGGGCAACCAATGGTAACTACCAACAGAAGCAAGTGTATTTGTACTGTTCAGTCTTGCAAACTGACTACAAATATTATTAGACTAGTTTTTAAAATGTACCAAAAAGTCTCTCCAACTGCAGCTGTGGGAGCTTGTAACTCCTTCAGAGGTGTCAGATGTGTCTTGGTGGCTTCCCTCCTTAGTCTTCTTTGTGCATTAGCTTGCCCCAGACAAAATTTTAGTGTAATTTTTTTAAATATATATATTTTAAGTAATCTCTTTCAATATTGTCTTGTTAAATTCTGTGAAATATTTGAGTTGTTTTTTTTTTGTTAATGCATAAAAAAAACAGGACAAATGTGATAATTGAGAAGATAACGCTGATAAAGATAAAATCTGAGTTTGTGGACAAACAGATTTGCCGTCGTGTCATCCTGGTGTGTAATTGTTGCACTGTTTTGTCAGGTACAAACAGGTGGTGGAGAAACATCAGGACCGCGTAGACATGTTTAAAGCCGTCAACATCTACAGGGAGCACATGATGAACCAGATGAGTCTCTACAAGGCTGCGTAAGAACGCCATCTGCCTCTTTGTTGATGCTTTCATTTGTCCTTCCATTGGTGTGTGTTAACGTGCACGTCTGACGCAGGTCCTGTGACCAGGAGGCGGGGCTGGCGATGGAGATGATTCAGTCCGGACAGAAAGGAGCAAAACAACACTGAAGTGATTCAGCAGGTCGGTTCGTTGGACTTAGTGGAGTAAGAGCGAATTCCTCAGACGGCACCAGGGTCACGAAAGTAAACACAACCACACAATTTTGTCACCTGTTAAACTTTACATATTAAAGAGTGTCTACAAGCCAGGGTCCCTGTTCTTGGATGGACTTTGTCCTCATGTTCTGCCTTTAACAGGTGTCTGTGTTCATATTCTTATTATAAGTAGAAAACCAGTTGAGTAAAAAAAGCAACTGTTTTTCAGTTTCCCTGTTTAGTGTCTGTTGCTCCCCTTGCAGGTTAGGCTTTGATACTGCGGCTTGTTTGAATGCACGTGGGTTTCAAGTTTTACTGCAGTATTTGACCTTATTCTACTACTAACAGGAATACTACAGCGCCTGTCTACTGCCCTCCATCACTAACGCTGCTATTAATACTGTTCGTATAGTTACTGTAATAATAATTTTCTTGTCTGCATTTTGGAAGCTGTTGTTCCCACATTCATGTGAGGTCAAGGTGCCCCAATGCACTTCTTAGTTTCATTGTTTTGCTCAAGGACGTTTTGACCACAATCTGTTTTGAAACCCAATGTACCAATAAAACCTGCTTAAAAAACAACTCCACTGCTTATATTAGTACTTTGGTTTAATATGGTTGATGATATGATTTAACTGACGTGTGACCTCTTGTGGTTTCGATCAGGATTCTGCATTGGTTTTAAAAGGCATAGCTTTCCTTTGTATCAGCAACCACAACAGAGGGGAAAAAAATGATGTGGTGTTCCTCAGGGATCTACTGTAGGTACTCTTGTGTTCAAACTTCACATTTTCCCAGTACAACATAGTTTGTTACAATTATGCAGGTGATATCCAGATATTCCCCGCCATATCGACAAACGACTGAAACTTAAGAATCAAACCTTTTGACAAAATAAAGGCAAAACTGAAATAGATTTTGTTGTGAAGGAGGAAAGACAAACTATTCTTAACCTTTGAAATAATTTCTTTGAGTCCAAAAGTCAGGCGTCTTGGTTTTTAGCCACATCAAGATGATTGCAAAAACTGACATTAACTTTAAACGTGTATCAAGCAAAACTTCAGATAAAATTTTGTATAGAACTGGCAACTAAACACAGTCTATTTGCTGCTGAATTAATGGAATGACTACTTTTTTTATGTAGCTTGGACTTCTATAATACAGGTTTCACAGATCTCTGTACAAACTCAGTGCTTCAGTTTGTCTGAAACCAACAAACGCTAAAAAAAAGTCACTTCCGGTCAGTCCAGTTCTGAGATCGCCTTATGGGTTGTGGGTTCACAAAAGTGCTATATGCTTTTAGACCCCCCCAGTCTATGGGTCTGGAAACTGCATCCTGGTCAGACCAGCAGTTTGCATCTGCCTGTTACAGTTCCAAGGTCAAGTCCAAATGTCAGTGTTTAATTTATATCCATGTATTTGGAACAAACTTCTGCAAAGTGACAGCACTGTTCTTTTATACTGTAAAATTTTTAATTACAATTCTATCAAATGGAGGGATTTTTGTGGGTATTGTTGATTTAATTTCCTGTTTTATAGTTCTTTCAGGTTGTCACTTGTTGATGTAGGTGTGGGCGGTATCTGTAACAAACCGTATTGTTTTTGATATTTTGTGCAATTTAATGTTTGAAACACCAGAGGTCCAAATACTGAACCCTGAGGAACCCCCCACCAATTAATTGTTCTCTTAAGACTTTGCCATATATTAACTTTTTCCCAGTATGCTGTGCCACTGTGTGCTTGTAAAGCACTTTGAAGCTCCTCGGTGATGCTCAGAGTTTGTGCTTGCACACGTCATCCACACATGCTTTGTGTTTTTCAGTAACTTTGATGTCTTTCTCATTGCACGAATTATTAATTAACACGTAAGTCTGCGTGCGTGTGTGCGTGCGCTGCCCTTGTGCGGAGGCACCGCATCTCTCTCCCTCGCGCGCGCTCCTCTCACGCACGCACAGGAGGAGAGAGGAGGCGGAAAACCTCCATCTGCCCTGCTCGGTGACCGACCCGTCATCCTCGGGTTCGGCAAGAATCGGAGCCGCCGGCACCGCGTCAGCTCGCGCCGCGCCGCCCCGGAGCACGGCACGCGCAAAAGAATGTGACCACAAAAAAGAAGAAGAAAAAAAAGATGATTTAAGGTGGAAGAAATGTTGAATCTGTATATAGGCTGTGCCCCGGACTGCAGCACCGACGCCGCCGCCACCTGAACTCACAGCGCCGGTAAGTCACGGAGCGAAGGCGGCCTGGAGAGGAACCGGCTGTCCGGAACCGGTGCTGGTATCGTGTCGGAAATGGACGACGGGCTGACCCGGGAACCTCCTGAGGTCCCGTGAGGTCGAGTTACCGTTCAGCCATGTTGCAGCGGGGGGGGAACTGCTCCTGACACCTGCCCTCGGTCCCTCTGAAAACCGTGCACGGTGCAGGCTGCACAGAGTGAGCCCCCCGGAGCGGGAGAAGACTCTGTGTGTTTACCGGGGACCGGGAGAAGCGGGTTAACGGAGGAACCGGTTCCCCGTGCGGTTCTGCAGACGGACACCGAAACCACCTCCGACTTCAAATTTATATTTACTTCATCACATGCTGCGCTTTATTAAACTATTACATTCATAAAATACACACAAAAAATGTTTAAAATATTTAATGTATTTTACTATTTCTATTTGGTCATTTTATGCATTTTGTTATACATTTGTTTTAATTGATGATTTTTTTTTTTCCCACTTATTTTTATAGGGTTGATTGGTTCATTTCAGAATTATTTATTATCCCAAGATAAAATGTTATCTTGGGATAATAAATTATTTGTGTGGATGCTTAAATGTTGGAAACTTCTTTCAAAAAAAAAAAAAAAGTCTGAAAGCACAACAATATTCCAAAACATCCAACCATCCATCTTTTTTCCATACTCACTCCAATTAAGGGTCATTACAACAAAACAAAAAATTTTTACATCATTTGTGTTTCAAAATGCAATAACAGGATGCATGTCTTAATCTTACGTGTTATTTATTATTATAATTTTGTAACTTAAAAAAATATATATTTTCACACATTTTAATGATTTTGTCCAACAAGCCATCAGGGATAGTGACGTTATTGATGATTATTGATTATAATTAATTGGAGGTAGGAAGGTCAGGGCAGTAACCTGCACAGCAGGGTCCGTTACCATGGCGATAATGGGAATGATTTATTCCTTTATTATTGCGCCTTATGCTTTCAATAATTTATTAATTCACAGATTCACATTGTTGATATTGCTTTTCCTTTCATCTTTCTGCCTCGCCTTTCATCCTGTCATCATCACTCTCCACACTTTTCTCCCCTCAGTGTCTAATCATCTCTCCGTTTCCATTCCTTTTCTCGCCATTGTGCTCTTCTTTCTCACCTGTCCCTCCAGCTCTCTTTTAGGTCAGTGAGAACCAGTAGGAGCTCAGTCGAGAAACAAATCCTCTGGGTCTCCCATCTTTCCTTTATCTCTATCATGCCATCCACACTTCCACACGTTTAAAAGCATGCTTGCCTTATTTTAGTATCACAGCCCTCTTCCTCCTCTCTTGCCCTCCTCCGAGTTCTGACTCTTTCTCTCTCTC
The DNA here is from genome assembly GCF_902500255.1 of Thalassophryne amazonica. Classification (NCBI taxonomy): domain Eukaryota; kingdom Metazoa; phylum Chordata; class Actinopteri; order Batrachoidiformes; family Batrachoididae; genus Thalassophryne; species Thalassophryne amazonica. The sequence goes on along the minus strand of NC_047125.1, from coordinate 28,008,739 downwards.
TCTCTTCAAACAACAAAATAAAGCGTGGGTCGAGTGTGTTGCCGCCTCTTCCTGATGCACATGCAAAGATATGTGCCAGTGATGATGCTCACTCAGTGAACCTACCCAGTGTTGTGTGTTCAAGTCCCTTCCCAGCAGCCACTTCTCTGTTCAGTCCTGATGTCAGCAGTAGAATGGCATCTGACCTCCTCATCAGACTGTCAGGTAGTATGCACACATATGCTGACGATGTGACTGTATATCACCATGATTAGAAAATGCAGACGATTGTCCGCAGGATAAAAGTGCATCAACAGATTTATGTTAAACTTGTTTCAGTGGTGGGTCTCGGATGAAGGAAAATTTTTTTTTTTTTTTTTTTTTTTTTAGATTTTTAAGCAGTTCCTCATTCCGGTACAGGATCATCAAAAAGAAAGGTCCCACCTCAGGAGATCTACATGTCAGGCTGACAGGTGCACAATGAAGACTCTTAATTGTCAAGTATTGCCTCGTCTAGATGGTGGGAGAGGGCGAAGGTTGTGTTATCACCCCATTTGTCTGTTTGTACAACCCAAAAACTCATAAATGGGCTTAGATTAAATTTTGTGGTACAATAGTCCTCACATCAGAGAGAGCAAGAGAGAGTTGATTAAATTTTGATCCAGATCTCAGTATATCCACAGTCAGTGATATCACATCTCTAAGAGTTGTTGTGCTCTTTAATGTCTTTATAACTTTATGATGTCACCAAGGTCTACTGTATAGATTCACACTTAAAGGCTCTTGTCTCTCAGATGATGGTAATGGTTCACCACTGTTACTCTTGTGGAAGCACTGTATATGATATACCTTCTAGTTGTTAAAGCTACAGTATGTAGAATTTAGGGGCGTTTATTATTTTCATAAATGGATATAACATTCGTAACTATTCATTTGTGCATTAATGCCTGCAACAATGAATGTATTTTCATAATACTAGAATGAATCCTTCATATCTACATGGGGGGGGGGGGCTCTTGGCATGCCGCCATTTTGCGGTGCCATATTTAGAGTAGTCAAAAAGGGATATACTTTCACATTTTGCAGTACAACCAGAAGACTGAAGGTGTGTAAAAAGAGATGAATCAGTGGTTGCTCACAATACGTAGCACAGGCCGAGGCGGAGGATTAGCAGCAATCTTCCATTCCAGCTTATTAATTAATCAAAAACCCAGACAGAGCTTTAATTCATTTGAAAGCTTGACTCTTAGTCTTGTCCATCCAAATTGGAAGTCCCAAAAACCAGTTTTATTTGTTGTTATCTATCGTCCTCCTGCTCGTTACTGTGAGTTTCTCTGTGAATTTTCAGAACTTTTGTCTGACTTAGTGCTTAGCTCAGATAAGATAATTATAGTGGGCGATTTTAACATCCACACAGATGCTGAGAATGACAGCCTCAACACTGCATTTAATATATTATTAGACTCAATTGGCTTTGCTCAAAATATAAATGAGTCCACCCACCACTTTAATCATATCTTAGATCTTGTTCTGACTTATGGTATGGAAATTGAAGACTTAACATTATTCCCTGAAAACTCCTTTCTGTCTATCATTTCTTAATAACATTTACATTTACTCTGATGGACTACCCAGCAGTGGGGAATAAGTTTCATTACACTAGAAGTCTTTCAGAAAGCGCTGTAACTAGGTTTAAGGATATGATTCCTTCTTTATGTTCTCTAATGCCATATACCAACACAGTGCAGAGTAGCTACCTAAACTCTGTAAGTGAGATAGAGTATCTCGTCAATAGTTTTACATCATCATTGAAGACAACTTTGGATGCTGTAGCTCCTCTGAAAAAGAGAGCTTTAAATCAGAAGTGCCTGACTCCGTGGTATAACTCACAAACTCGCAGCTTAAAGCAGATAACCTGTAAGTTGGAGAGGAAATGGCGTCTCACTAATTTAGAAGATCTTCACTTAGCCTGGAAAAAGAGTCTGTTGCTCTATAAAAAAGCCCTCCGTAAAGCTAGGACATCTTACTACTCATCACTAATTGAAGAAAATAAGAACCCCAGGTTTCTTTTCAGCACTGTAGCCAGGCTGACAAAGAGTCAGAGCTTTATTGAGCCGAGTATTCCTTTAACTAGTAATGACTTCATGACTTTCTTTGCTAATAAAATTTTAACTATTAGAGAAAAAATTACTCATAACCATCCCAAAGACGTATCGTTATCTTTGGCTGCTTTCAGTGGTATTTGGTATTTGGTTAGACTCTTTCTCTCCGATTGTTCTGTCTGAGTTATTTTCATTAGTTACTTCATCCAAACCATCAACATGTCTATTAGACCCCATTCCTACCAGGCTGCTCAAGGAAGCCCTACCATTATTTAATGCTTCGATCTTAAATATGATCAATCTATCTTTATTAGTTGGCTATGTACCACAGGCTTTTAAGGTGGCAGTAATTAAACCATTACTTAAAAAGCCATCACTTGACCCAGCTATCTTAGCTAATTATAGGCCAATCTCCAACCTTCCTTTTCTCTCAAAAATTCTTGAAAGGGTAGTTGTAAAACAGCTAACTGATCATCTGCAGAGGAATGGTCTATTTGAAGAGTTTCAGTCAGGTTTTAGAATTCATCATAGTACAGAAACAGCATTAGTGAAGGTTACAAATGATCTTCTTATGGCCTCAGACAGTGGACTCATCTCTATGCTTGTTCTGTTAGACCTCAGTGCTGCTTTTGATACTGTTGACCATAAAATTTTATTACAGAGGTTAGAGCATGCCATAGGTATTAAAGGCACTGCGCTGCGGTGGTTTGAATCATATTTATCTAATAAATTACAATTTGTTCATGTAAATGGGGAATCTTCTTCACAGACTAAGGTTAATTATGGAGTTCCACAAGGTTCTGTGCTAGGACCAATTTTATTCACTTTATACATGCTTTCCTTAGGCAGTATTATTAGACGGCATTGCTTAAATTTTCATTGTTACGCAGATGATACCCAGCTTTATCTATCCATGAAGCCAGAGGACACACACCAATTAGCTAAACTGCAGGATTGTCTTACAGACATAAAGACATGGATGACCTCTAATTTCCTGCTTTTAAACTCAGATAAAACTGAAGTTATTGTACTTGGCCCCACAAATCTTAGAAACATGGTGTCTAACCAGATCCTTACTCTGGATGGCATTACCCTGACCTCTAGTAATACTGTGAGAAATCTTGGAGTCATTTTTGATCAGGATATGTCATTCAAAGCGCATATTAAACAAATATGTAGGACTTCTTTTTTGCATTTACGCATATTAAACAAATATGTAGGACTTCTTTTTTGCATTTACGCAATATCTCTAAAATTAGAAAAGTCTTGTCTCAGAGTGATGCTGAAAAACTAATTCATGCATTTATTTCCTCTAGGCTGGACTATTGTAATTCATTATTATCAGGTTGTCCTAAAAGTTCCCTGAAAAGCCTTCAGTTAATTCAAAATGCTGCAGCTAGAGTACTAACGGGGACTAGAAGCAGAGAGCATATCTCACCCATATTGGCCTCTCTTCATTGGCTTCCTGTTAATTTTAGAATAGAATTTAAAATTCTTCTTCTTACTTATAAGGTTTTGAATAATCAGGTCCCATCTTATCTTAGGGACCTCATAGTACCATATCACCCCAATAGAGCGCTTCGCTCTCAGACTGCAGGCTTACTTGTAGTTCCTAGGGTTTGTAAGAGTAGAATGGGAGGCAGAGCCTTCAGCTTTCAGGCTCCTCTCCTGTGGAACCAGCTCCCAATTCAGATCAGGGAGACAGACACCCTCTCTACTTTTAAGATTAGGCTTAAAACTTTCCTTTTTGCTAAAGCTTATAGTTAGGGCTGGATCAGGTGACCCTGAACCATCCCTTAGTTATGCTGCTATAGACTTAGACTGCTGGGGGGTTCCCATGATGCACTGAGTGTTTCTTTCTCTTTTTGCTCTGTATGCACCACTCTGCATTTAATCATTAGTGATTGATCTCTGCTCCCCTCACAGCATGTCTTTTTCCTGGTTCTCTCCCTCAGCCCCAACCAGTCCCAGCAGAAGACTGCCCCTCCCTGAGCCTGGTTCTGCTGGAGGTTTCTTCCTGTTAAAAGGGAGTTTTTTCCTTCCCACTGTTTCCAAGTGCTTGCTCACAGGGGGTCGTTTTGACCGTTGGGGTTTTTACGTAATTATTGTATGGCTTTGCCTTACAATATAAAGCGCCTTGGGGCAACTGTTTGTTGTGATTTGGCGCTATATATAAAATTGATTGAATTGATTGATTGAATACACAAAATCATGACAGTGCAGTTTGCAACCTCACCACTAGATGGCACTATTTCCTACACACTGTAGCATTAAGTTTGCTTCTTTTTTTTTTTTTCCCCAAGGCCACTTTGCTTCACATTTGGCCAGCATAAATCTAGTGTAAAAACAAGTTTCCAATGGTTAAGAACCACTTCAAACCAGTTTAAGAAAGGTTTATATCTGATTTAAGCAGTTTTTAAATTTGTTTTATGTTAACAGAATGTTAACCTTGCCTTTGTGTGGAATTGTTTGATACCAATTAAAGTGTCATTTTCCAGTTTTAAGACATAAAGTTCAATCCCATTGGTTTCTGCACACGCACACCTGCTGTCATGGTGATGTGAGCGCAGTTATCTGGCTGTGATGTGAACTGAACTGTAATCTGTTTAACACTTAACATGAATCAAATCACACATGCTCAGTTCGATGCCTTTCTATCTCTTTAGAGGCCACCCAGAAGGCTCAGATGCATTCTGGGAGCAGAGCGGAGGCGGAGCCCATCAGGACGAAGACCCCACTGAGTGGGTGTGGTGGCCAGCAGGATGAACCTGGTCTTGCACTCTCACCGGATGGCCCTGGAGCGAGCCCCGAACCGCCCACTCTCACAAATACCCCGGATGGCCATGATGCCACCGCCACGGGCACGATGGCTTCAGACCTGCTGAGGAAACTGGCAGGTACAGTGTCCTGCTGGTTAAGAAGATGAATTAATAAAATTACATAAAAAAAAAAAAAATCATGATTTTTAGATGTATGAATTCATGGTGACTTACAATTACTGTCATTTTTCATTAGTTACTTCCTCCAAACCATCAACATGTTTATTAGACCCCATTCCTACCAGGCTGCTCAAGGAAGCCCTACCATTATTTAATGCTTTGATCTTAAATATGATCAATCTATCTTTGTTAGTTGGCTATGTACCACAGGCTTTTAAGGTGGCAGTAATTAAACCATTACTTAAAAAGCCATCACTTGACCCAGCTATCTTAGCTAATTATAGGCCAATCTCCAACCTTCCTTTTCTCTCAAAAATTCTTGAAAGGGTAAATGTAAAACAGCTAACTGATCATCTGCAGAGGAATGGTCTATTTGAAGAGTTTCAGTCAGGTTTTAGAATTCATCATAGTACAGAAACAGCATTAGTGAAGGTTACAAATGATCTTCTTATGGCCTCGGACAGTGGACTCATCTCTGTGCTTGTTCTGTTAGACCTCAGTGCTGCTTTTGATACTGTTGACAATAAAATTTTATTACAGAGATTAGAGCATGCCATAGGTATTAAAGGCACTGCGCTGCGGTGGTTTGAATCATATTTGTCTAATAGATTACAATTTGTTCATGTAAATGGGGAATCTTCTTCACAGACTAAGGTTAATTATGGAGTTCCACAAGGTTCTGTGCTAGGACCAATTTTATTCACTTTATACATGCTTCCCTTAGGCAGTATTATTAGACGGTATTGCTTAAATTTTCATTGTTACGCAGATGATACCCAGCTTTATCTATCCATGAAGCCAGAGAACACACACCAATTAGCTAAACTGCAGGATTGTCTTACAGACATAAAGACATGGATGACCTCTAATTTCCTGCTTTTAAACTCAGATAAAACTGAAGTTATTGTACTTGGCCTCACAAATCTTAGAAACATGGTGTCTAACCAGATCCTTACTCTGGATGGCATTACCCTGACCTCTAGTAATACTGTGAGAAATCTTGGAGTCATTTTTGATCAGGATATGTCAGACTGCAGGCTTACTTGTAGTTCCTAGGGTTTGTAAGAGTAGAATGGGAGGCAGAGCCTTCAGCTTTCAGGCTCCTCTCCTGTGGAACCAGCTCCAAATTCAGATCAGGGAGACAGACACCCTCTCTACTTTTAAGATTAGGCTTAAAACTTTCCTTTTTGCTAAAGCTTATAGTTAGGGCTGGATCAGGTGACCCTGAACCATCCCTTAGTTATGCTGCTATAGATGTAGACTGCTGGGGGGTTCCCATGATGCACTGTTTCTTTCTCTTTTTGCTCTGTATGCACCACTCTGCATTTAATCATTAGTGATTGATCTCTGCTCCCCTCCACAGCATGTCTTTTTCCTGGTTCTCTCCCTCAGCCCCAACCAGTCCCAGCAGAAGACTGCCCCTCCCTGAGCCTGGTTCTGCTGGAGGTTTCTTCCTGTTAAAAGGGAGTTTTTCCTTTCCACTGTAGCCAAGTGCTTGCTCACAGGTGGTCGTTTTGACCGTTGGGGTTTTACATAATTATTGTATGGCTTTTGCCTTACAATATAAAGCGCCTTGGGGCAACTGTTGGTTGTGATTTGGTGCTATATAAAAAAAAAATTGATTGATTGAATTGATTTTTTCCAAGTGGCCAAACATGGTATTGCAACAAAAACGGATTACAGTACCTCCACTTTTTTTTTAAGTTACTAGTAATTTTTTAATATTTTATTTTACTGTGTCTGATAGTTTGGTGAGTAAACTGACAGATTTTCTACAAATCAATCACAGAGCGTCAGGAAACAAACTGCCAAGGTGTGATGGTCAAAGAAGAGGACCAGCCAATGGAGGTGGACGCTGCTCTTGATCTTGTTTGTCATGAACTGGTGACAGAAGAGATGACGACATCCACGCCAAATCTGACAAACCAACTGTCCTTTACCATTAAGGAAGAGGAAGAGGGCCAGAATCTCACTAGCAACAAGATGGCAGACCAACTGTGTCCTGGAGCGAAAATGGTGGACCATTATCTACGCGAACCTAAAGCAGACCAATATTATCCTGGAGGCTGTGAAGCTTTCTCCAAAATGGCTGACACTGTCATCTCTGGTGCCAACATTGCAAACAAGCTTCAGTTTAGAGTGAAACTAGACAATCAGGGAGACTCTGGAGCCATGATGGTGGATCATTTTCACAGTGGAGCCCGGATGGAGGAGCAGCTTGTCTTTCAATCAAAAATTGAAGAGAGGTTTTTGTCGAAAGCCAAGATTAGTAGGTCACTTCTATCTGGAGTACAGATAGCAGATCAGGTTTTCAACAGACATAAAATAGAGGACCAACTGTTTTTTGGAGCCAAAATGAAGGATCATATAACTTCTGGATCCAAAGTCACTGGCACAGATTTGCCCAGAATGAAGACAGAACAGCAGTGTTTCTTTGGTGCCAAAATGGAGGATCAGGTAGCTTCTGGTTCCAGGCTGGCTGGTCCAGATTCTCCCAGAATGAAGATGAAACAGCAGCACTGTTTTGTAAACAAACTGGAGAATCCGTTTCATCACAGAGCCAAAATGGCAGTTCAAAAGTTGCCTGTAATAAAAACAGAACAAAAGCTTTTATTTGGAGCCAAAATTGGAGCTCAGTTAACTTCTGGATCAAGGATGGCTAGTCCAGATTTGGCCATAATGAAGATGGAACAGCAGTGTTCTCTAGGAACCAAAATGGACTATCAGTTTAATCCTGGAGTGAAGATGTCAGGTCAAGATTGGTCTAGAATAAAAACAGGCCACAAGATTTTCTATGGAGCCAAAATGGAGAATCAGACCTCCTTTGGAGATAGGATGGTAGGTCCAGAGTCCTCTCAGACAAAAATGAAAAAGCAGTTTTTCTTTGGAGCCAAAATGGAGGATCAGTTTACCTCTGCAGCCCAGGTAGCTGGTCCAGAATTACCTAGAATGAAAGATCAGCTTTTCTTTGGAGCCAAAATGGAGGACCATTTTACCTTTGGGGCCAAAATAGCCAGTCCAGATTTGTGTGGAATGGACCAGCAGCTTTTCTTTGGTGAGAAAATGGAGGACCAGTTAACCTCTGGAGCCAAGATGGTGGACCAGTGCCTCAGAGCGGTGCTATGGCAGGACATATCGGTGAACTTGGCATCCACACTGCTGCACCAGCTCTCAGGTACCTAAACACAAATATTTTCATGATGTCATATTGTAAAAACCAAATAACAGTCAAGAGTCCACATAAGCCAACAGTGAAGTGTTTGTATAAAGTTAGCAATGACAAAAATGAAAGTGAGGAGATAGTTGAATATGTACACACTGAATGTGGTACGTGAGAGAGAGAGCGTTAACATGGACATTTACTACTTCAGAGAAAGAACCATTATTTCATGATAAAGCAAATTGTGTTCTAAACCGCCAGTAAAATATTCACAAATCTACACAAACCTGTGGAAAGTGTTTTGTTGATGAACCTGTCGTCTTCAGTCTCTGTCATACAGAGGTGCCTAGGGTTGGATCACGGACCGTGTTAGTTCCACATTCCCTTTGTTTTGGCCTAACAGGAAAATTGGCAAATTCTCTGTAAATTATTAAATTACTAATAACTACATTAAAGAGTAGTGTAGTTAATAATTTGAAAATTGATTTCCAGTTTGGAATTTTAGTTTTCTATATACAGTACGATGAATTTTTCCATGTAATATGTAAGTTGAAATGCATCAACATTTAATTGTGGGCCATGAGCCTCAACCTACATTAAATTGTGACCCCTTTCTACTCTCAACATATATGTGATTTTTATATTACATGTAACTTAAAATGAGCTTGTTTGTTTCAATTTTGCGGAGATCTCTTCAGGTTAGAGACAATGATGGATTCTGTTCAATCAGATCTTCTTCCATCATCTCCATTCTTCACATTTGAGATGATGGAACAAGTCATCTTTTTAATTTTAATTTATTTTCCCATATTTTCATGATTAATCAGAATAGTTGCCAGTTTGTGGCCTGGTTGCAGTTTTTCAGGAGGTTGGAGGCGATTTCACCACTCTCTGGTTTTTATTCAGCGACATGAAAATGATCATCTTCGTGGCCTTATGATGCAGAAGAAGCTCTGATAACTGCCTTGAGCACAAACAGCTGAAAAAGTTTCACTGTCTGTAATAATTTAATCCTGAGGGAGGGAAAAAAAAATACCCAGATGATTACTCTTGTACAAAGTGAAATTAATGACACACCTTACAAAGACTAAATATTCAAAGCTGGTGAAGCAGCTCATTAAATTAACAATTTTTTTCATATGAATATTTATTATTAGTTTGTATGAATATTTAACAGTTTAGCCTGTAGGCTGTGTTCTGTCTTACAAAACTGTACAAAGTACCATGCACAGTTCCAGTGATTATACTAGAAAACAAAAAAATTATTTATTTTGAAATACAGATTCTAGTGATCGACATTCAGTGGTATTGTCTTTATTCGTTTTGGGGTTTTTTTTTTTAAATAAATGCATATGTGACATTTTAAGTGATCTGAAACATGTTGCTGGGATGCCAGAGTGAGAATATGTCTTTGTGTGCAGAGAGGGTCAATAAATCCAAAGATCAGGAGGTGATGAGGGTGACTCCGCCCATCAGAAGCAGGTATTTTATATGACTATAACCAAAGCAGACACACATGCACTTTAAAAAGCATTGCAGTTGGTAAAACCTGAATGAATTGAGTTGTTTGAACTTAAGTTTGTAAGTTAGATCAACTCTAACTTACAAATAACTTAATTCATTCAGGTTGGTTCACCTATTTTCTTTATTCAGTGTGTGTGTGTGTGTGTGTGTGTGTGTGTGTGTGTGTGTGTGGATTATGAAATTTCATGTCACTTAAAAGTGAGTGTGTAGAATTTAGCGTCACCTAGTGGTGAATTTGCAGATTGTATTTTCCCCATTGCCCCTTACCATTTTGTCATTGCAAGGAAGATGATCTCTCTTGTAGAAATGCTTGTGCATGGGTTTGTTTTGCATGTGAATGTCTTTGCACGCCGATAAACACGCGGTCCTTGACAGATCCTTACCCTGGTCCGACGGCTGGGAAATCCCAGTAATCCATTAGCTTTCACTGGCGTTGGGTTCTGAGCATTTGCCCTCCTCAGCTGGATCTGCTGTTGAGGACTTCTTGTTTCATCAGAGCCCCATTAACCGTCTCATGTTCAGGGTTCCTGTTGGGCCTTCATGGCTACCGTAGCAGCCAGGAGGCACCCAAGGTCCCCACCGTATTTCACACCAACAGACAATCACCTCACTTGATCCATTACCCAGGTGTTATGATGAGGACAATGGGTTGTATGGAAGTAAATCTGTGCCATCAGAGTTTGAATTTTTAACATTGAATTTGTTTAGCATCAAAATATTCAGCCTCAAAAGCGTCAGCCTAAAAAAAATTAAACCTAAAATATTCAACCTCAAAAAAAATAAATAAATAAAATAAATAAATAAATAAAAAATACAACCTCAAAAATTAGAAAAGCAGGGGGAAGCAATCAATCCCTGTCTCAATCATTCAGCATTTATGCATGGAAGTAAATCTGTGACGTTCTTTTTGAGGTTGAATTTTTTATTTTTTGAGGTTGATTTTTTTGAAGTTTTTGAGGCTGAATAATTTGATGCTAAACAAATTCAACCTTAGAAATTCAACTTCAAAGTCTGATTTTGATGCTAAAAACATTCAACCTTAAAAATTCGAATTCAAAAATCTGGCACAGATTTACTTACATAGGGTTGGATTTTGACACCCTTAATTGTTGTAATTATACACTAATGCACATGATTATCAATGCTATATTCCATTTCTGCACATAAACACCCTAAAATCCTGTAGCTGCACTTTTTACTGAATTAATGTGAGTGATATCAAATGAAATCTGTTCTCCCTTGTCAGAAATGCATCCACGTCTGTACTTCATTGAACTAAATTTAAAATAGGACCAAAAAAGTATCACGCATAAGCACAGACAATTTTATGGACAATTATTCTTTATTTTAACATGTGTTTTTCTTGTAGTCCTTTGTGCAAAGCGAATGTTGGCCAAAGCTACTCAACACCTCAGTCAGTCTCCCACGATCGTCCTTATGGTAAAACACACTTCACACAGTACTTTGTGTACTTTATACTTGTTTAATGCCCCATAATCTTCCAGTGATCCTTGTTAGCTTTAGCTAACCTAGCTACATGCTTCATAGCTCCAGTTGTCAAAACTAAACACTTAGTGAAAGTTATTTTTGTAAGTGAATTTCTTCAACCAACATTTGTGACATTTGTAACGTCCAGGCCAAATATGCAGGTTTGTTTTACAAACATTTTACAAAGTCAACTGAATGGTAGTTGGCTAGATTAAAAAAAGTGTAGCTAGCTTTAGCATAAAGGCGTACCAGTATTGCATTCAGGAAATGGATTTATTGTAAATGATGTTAAGCAAGTGGTGAATAAAATTATTTTAAAATTACTTTATGGAAAATATACAACAAACATTTCTACTCTCTTTTTTTTTTTTTTTTTACAAATTTTGAATTGGTTCTGTTTAACATTTTGTTCTTGAAGAGTTTCATGAAGTTATTTGATAATTGGTTTCAATTTTTCTTACAAATACAAAGAAGCATGTACAATAAAACATTATACTACCAGTGCTCCATCATAAGAATTTTATTTTTATCAAAATTCTTCCATATTTTTGTGGACATTAATTTTGGTTATATTTTCTCCAAATGACATATTTAAGCTGAATTTAATGTTTAATATGAGGACCGACATGTAAACATTCAAAAACACTTTGATCATCGTTACTTTGATGCAAGTATACAAACGCTTTTAGGCAACTTTCATATTTCTTTAGCCTGAACTTTGTCATACTCCCTCATTATTACATTTGAATGATCTTCTGTCTTTTTACTGTATATATCTGTATTCAGACTTTATGTTGCCACCATGGTTCCCTTTGGCTGTTGAAGTGAAATGATTGAACACACACAGCCTCCAGTCTCGGACAAGTTTACCAATAATAACTTCCACAGGGAGTCATTATTAATAAATTTTGGAGTGCATGGCAGCAGATTTATTTCATGAATTGTTAATATGAATAATAAAGCCTTTATCTCTCTTTTTCCACCCTCAGAAATGCAAATCAGCGTCAGCAGAAATAAACCAGCAGGTTGTTCTTACTTCTACAGGTAACATTGATAACATTTACGCTAACCTTCTTTCATCCCTGATAACCGGACTACTTAACCTATGTGACACTGCAAGCCCCAAACCAAGTCTTAAAGTCTAGTCCAGACATCTTGCAACACTTCTTCAATAAATCTTCAATACTTGTGATGGAATGCATCCTTTACTGACGTTATCCTACAGATGGGTAATTCAGATTAGTTGTAACACTAAACCTAATCCAAGTTTTAAACTTGAACTAAGCCTACTTCACAGTGAGTTGTAATACTTGTTTATGTTTTACTTCCATATTTGTGACAGTGTATCGTGTATTAGCTTTACCTTAAAACTACAGTACAAAACCCAAACTAGTTGTAATCCTTAACCTAAGCCAATACGTCTACGTTTGTACTTCAATCCTTGCAACATAAGCCATTCTTTACTAACGTTATCTTACATCTGCATACCTCAAATGAGTTCCGCAGAAACTAAATCTTTAACTTGAACTAGACAAGTTGTGAAATTTGTATATGTTTCAACTCCAGTACTCGTGATACCATGCATCATTTACTAACCTTAAATTACAGCTTTATAACTTTGAGTTATATAGTTGTTCTAACCCTAAACCCAAACCAAGTCTTACACTTGAATTAAGCCTAGTTGTAGACAAGCCGTTGTTCTTGTAGATGTTTGTACCTCAGTACTTGGAACATAATTCATTCTTTAAGTCGTTTGTCTTACAAATACATAACCCAGAGCAGTTGTAACCTCAAAACTAACCCAAGTCATAAACTAAGCCTAGTTCTCAACGTAAATCATAAATATCAAAGAGATTTTAATTGTCAACAACGGCCTCACTTTCTAAATGTCCTCAGAAAAAAGTTATTTTTCAAAAAAATTGCATTTTTCTACCATGTTTTTTTCACAAGTAATCCACAAGACCATCATTCAACAGGTGATATGTTGGCAAAGTACATTTGTAGTATTTTGTCACATTTTACATCCTCCATAGTACACACTAGTCTACATCAACACACACTCTTCTGTTCATCACCAGGTGTCATGTGTGTGGGTTTGAGACGGACGGGTTTGGCCTTTTCCAGAGTCACATGATGGAACACCGCCAACAGGAGCGTGGTTCATTTTCATTGCACTGCTGTGTGTGTGACCATTTGACCAGTCAGGAGGAAGCAATGAGGGCTCATGTTGATACACACAACCCGGCGGATACGACGACCAGCAGAGGTATAAGGTGTGTGTGCATACAGTCCTATCAGTTTTCACGGGTCCAGTTGGTTCATGGGAGCAAATACCAAAACCGGGTGTGGCCATCAACTTTCAGGGTTGTTATTTTAATATGTGTTTAAAAAAATCTGCATGCATTATGTATAGAATAACATGAATAGCCCATTATAAACAGTCATTCCAGATCTTGGAGATATTATTGAACAAAAGTCCAAAAACCACAATGCACCTGCCTGGAGTTCGATGAAGTTGGCTGAATACCATCAAACCTTCAGCGGAACATCTTCCTCCTTCCAGTGAGGTCCAACTCCTTTTACAAAGTATTTGTATTTGTCATTGTAGACAAACTTGCAATTTGCATCCAGTCTTACTGCCATTTTCCTTTTGTTATGGTTCCGGCTGAGTATTTGCTTCTCCTTTGAATTACCAATGGTTGTTCGTCCTCCTTCAGAAGGTTCTCAACATTACACAGAAGGCATCACGGGACAATGAATGTTCTTGCGCCATTTTTATCTCATCCAGTCCAACGGGCTAATGTAATGGAGAAGCATCCGTCTGTCCGTCCACAATTCATAGAAGGTGCTTCTTCTCCTTCGCGTCTTGATGGATTTTGATTCTGGTGGTTTTGTTTGCTTCATCTAAGCACTGTTCACAATTCATCCTCCCAGATTTTTGGAATTTTAAAATTTGGGGAGAATATTGATTATTTGTGGTGAAAACTGTGAAATTTGCCCAAATTGGGGCATGTCCCCAATAACAACCAAGAAAATTTGCACATTTCCAGTGTGTCGTAATTTTCTGTGTGGGGACACAGTTCGGTGAATGAACTTGGATGAGCTCTGCATCACTGACGCTCTGTAGTTTCTTTCTTGAAGAGGTCATGAACCTTCTGCAGAAGTTGTGTATACTGCCCCCTTGGATGAGGTGGGTATTGCATCACTTTGAATGTGGAGGAAGGCCACAAAGAATGATTTAAAAGGAACTTTTATGTGACATCACACCTGCGGTCGTGCAGTTTAAAACGAAACTGTTTTTGCTTGAACAGTGAGAACTTGCATGCAGTGGGCGGATGCAGCGCTGCAATAAGTGTCATGTGGTCATTTTCTTCTTTTAAACGTCATTAACCTCTTCTTCCCCTCCTGACTCGTAGATGCCCCGCCCCCCCTCCCGCTGCCACTGACAGCAGCGCTCCTACAGTTGCCATGGCAACCCAGCAGGAGAAGAGCACCTCTGAGCATCGGTGCCGCATCTGCCAGAGGTCGTTTCCAGAGCAACAGGAGATGCTGGTTCACTTCCAGGGTCATCGCCAAGGCAACCAGTACCGCTGCGACCGGTGTGGCCACCTGACGCGGACAGCCAACAAACTGGTGGAGCATGTGCGCGTGCACACGGGGGAGCGACCGTTCATCTGCGACCTTTGCCCTTATAGTGCCAAGCGGCGGGACAGCCTGCGTCTGCACTGCAAAGCCAAACACCCGGCGCACGTTGACGGGACCGCGGCCATCGTGTGCAACGATGTGCACACTCACCGCTCGTACAAGAAAGGTGAGAGCCAGTGTTTGGACAAAACCGTTAAGCTGCCGCAGGCCTATGTGAGAACGCAGGCCGCTGTAGACTCCACCTTCTTTCCGAATCCATCTCATCCCGTCCACTTTGAGCAGGAAGTATGGAAGAAGATGATCCGTCTCCTACCCATCACGACTCTCACCTCTTGGAAACCGTGCCCTCCTTCACCATCATCCTCTCTGTCACCTAAAAACACTTTTATGCGCGATCTTGGCCTGAAACCTTCTTTCTAACAGCCTCTCTCCTCCTTCTCCATCCATCCTGTCAACTTGTAAAGTGGTGGATGTAAAGCTCTGTCACGCGCTGTCACGCAACACGTATGTTTAAGAATGTCAAACAGCTGCTGTGTGCACACTTAACGTGCACATCCATGCTGCAGTCACATGTTGACAGAAAGAAACAACAACAACAAAAAAAACAGTTGTGTCGCTTGTTCCAGCAGACTCACCGTTGCCTGGAGCGGCAGACGGTAGACTAGGGTGACAGAAACACGTTAATTAGGTGGGTAATAATCAACTTAATCCAAAGATACAATCATTTTTTGGCATTTTGCACAGCGTTACACAAAAACAGGACAACTCTGGTTCTGGAGTCCACAGACTTGCCGACGGTTCTCGGGTACACGGACCCGCCGGCGCATCCATACCTTCCGAAATTCCTCTTTTAATGCAATTGTACTCAACAAAAATATAAATGCAACACTTTTGGTTTTGCTCCCATTTTGTATGAGATGAACTCAAAGATCTAAAACTTTTTCCACATACACAATATCACCATTTCCCTCAAATATTGTTCGCAAACCAGTCGAAATCTGTGATAGTGAGCACTTCTCCTTTGCTGAGATAATCCATCCCACCTCACAGGTGTGCCATATCAAGATGCTGATTAGACACCATGATTAGTGCACAGGTGTGCCTTAGACTGCCCACAATAAAAGGCCACTCTGAAAGGTGCAGTTTTGTTTTATTGGGGGGGATACCAGTCAGTATCTGGTGGGACCACCATTTGCCTCATGCACTGCAACACATCTCCTTTGCATCATCCGTGAAGAGAACACCTCTCCAACGTGCCAAACGCCAGCGAATGTGAGCATTTGCCCACTCAAGTCGGTTACGACGATGGAGTCAGGTCGAGACCCCGATGAGGACGACGAGCATGCAGATGAGCTTCCCTGAGACGGTTTCTGACAGTTTGTGCAGAAATTCTTTGGTTATGCAAACCAATTGTTTCAGCAGCTGTCCGAGTGGCTGGTCTCAGACAATCTTGGAGGTGAACATGCTGGATGTGGAGGTCCTCGGCTGGTGTGGTTACACGTGGTCTGCGGTTGTGAGGCTGGTTGGATGTACTGCCAAATTCTCTGAAATGCCTTTGGAGACGGCTTATGGTAGAGAAATGAACATTCAATACATGAGCAACAGCTCTGGTTGACATTCCTGCTGTCAGCATGCCAATTGCACACTCCCTCAAATCTTGCGACATCTGTGGCATTGTGCTGTGTGATAAAACTGCACCTTTCAGAGTGGCCTTTTATTGTGGGCAGTCTAAGGCACACCTGTGCACTAATCATGGTGTCTAATCAGCATCTTGGTATGGCACACCTGTGAGGTGGGATGGATTATCTCAGCAAAGGAGAAGTGCTCACTATCACAGATTTAGACTGGTTTGTGAACAATATTTGAGGGAAATGGTGATATTGTGTATGTGGAAAAAGTTTTAGATCTTTGAGTTCATCTCATACAAAATGGGAGCAAAACCAAAAGTGTTGCGTTTATATTTTTGTTGAGTGTAGTATAATGTCCAGAACATTCTCAGGTTTCTGAATGTGAGAGAGATTTTCTAGAACACTGAGTTTAAGATCTAATTTGGCTCTAAAACTTAAAATATGAAATGTTTTTTTTAGAAATTCTTCACGTTTACTTAAAATACACATTTATTCATGTGGACAAATTGTATTGGTATAAGAAATGGGTTTACTAAAGTCTTTTGGTCACAAGTAGTGTCATATAAAAGAGGTTTTAGATGAATGTATAATAAATATCTACAAATAAAATATGTGCCATGCAGAGCAGCAGCGCTGCCCACTGGGAGCCGCACAGCACAAACTTAGTACCTTGCGAAATAGTATTATTTTATTTACCTTATATTTTCAAGTAGACCCTGACTGTATGAATAAAATCCTTCACTCAAACTTTGATGTCCTAAAATCCATTACTGGGAATCCCATACTGACACACGCTGCAGTCATTGTAAGCATAGAGAGGCACTGATCTCACAGGACTATGTGAAATTCTCAGGCTTCTAGCATTGGTTGTGGGTGACTGATCATCTTGAGGGAAGGTAGAAACTACAGAGAAAAGTTGTATTTACATGATGTGGTTTAACAAAGTCTCTGTGACATTCTGTCGCTGAATTATTAATAGAAATTTGACGTAAAGTTGGTCTGGATGCACTGGCACGTCCGTGGACCCCAGAAGGTAAAAAAAAAAAAAAAAGACTTTTGGTGATGTTACAGCATAATTTTGTTTTACAAATACAAGAATGATGTGTGTGACGTTATGTTACACAGAAATCGATCACCTCTGCACTAAAAATAGACTGTCCCTAGCATTTTTTAAAAAAGTTTTGATAGCCTACACCATCGAGGTGTGCCGCTCTTGCCGCCAGCAGTGGAGGAAGTTTACCGCCTGCTCCACATGCTAATGTGAACACGGTTTAATGTTTTCAAACTAACTTTTGCATTGTGGTTTCAGTTCTTATTGCTGCCTGCTTTAGCCAGTCGTATAACCACTTTTTAACCACATCACAAACCTATTATTGCCTGTCTCACTTTATAACACTTTTTACATAGGTATCATTTCATATGTTAATAAAACAAAACAAGGCAACACTATAACTGATATTCTCCATCACGCGGTTGCTTTACTGTAAGTTCAGAATTAAGAGCATGAATGGATTAAATCAAGGGCTGTGTTATAGAATGTAGTTCAAACATTTACTGTTTCTAAACGGCTTCCTGATAAGTAAAGAATGTTTAAGGCTTAACTTTAATGTTAGCTTATTCCTGTAGGCCTGAGCATTGGTGTTACCCTTTCGAAATAAAGGTTTTTACTGTGTTCTCAGTGTAGTTGTTGCTGGTCTGAAATTAAAATGCTTTTATTCTGAAACACATTCAGGAAAAGGAATTCTGAGCAAGTTGCTGGCTGACCTGGTCTGCCGTCTTGCCACTCCTATGGAAGGGCAAACACTAGTAACAACAAAGTTACTCAGATTTATTTGAGATGGGCACACAATTAAGAATCTTGACAAATCTAAAGTAAATCTGAGCAGTAGTTTATGTTGTAACTTGTTCTTTTACAGTCCAGGTAGACTGAGCTACAAACAGAATCCATTCCTAGCTCCCATCTTCCCACACTTAAATCAACCCACTGTAGGATAACTGCAACAGTTCATGTGGTAAAAAAAAATTGCTTTTCAAATCACATCTGTGGGTCTGAGTATCCTTGAGCAAGATGTTTAGGTTTGTATGTCTCCATCCTGCATCCAGGTCTGAAGGTGGTTTTCAACCTGGAGAAATCATCTCTCGGGTCAGTCGACCTCCCCGTCCTGTCACAGTTCCAAAGCACATGAGGGCGGAGCTTGGTGGGGTGCTACAGTGACATCATATAGCAATGCAGCAATGTAAGGAGTAAAAAGTGCAAGTGTTTGTGGTGGTGGTGGTGAATCCACTCATTAATGAGGTGCAGTTATGTAACGGGATCGAAATGAAAAATCACTCAATGTGGGATAAAAAAAATGTAAGGACATTTACAGAGAAAACAGGGATGAAGGTCACGTACCACACGAGTGGGAGGATAAGTGTCAATCGCCATGGGTCTTATCCCCTCCTCTGCGGTTGCCACGGTTACCTGGCATGTTGTAGGTCTCCATGACGGCAGCAGGAAGATTCCGATTGGCCGGGAGTGGCCCCGGCTCATCAAATCATCGAGCGGCAAGCGGCCAAAGGGGAGGGCTGTGGGTCAACCGGGTGTGCACGTGCACACATGCACATACAGGACGCACGTGCACACAAAGGTCATTGTCAGATCGGAGAAAGCTGCAGTAAGAACGAAGAAGCGATAAGATGCAAAGAGGAGACTGTGGCGAAAGGAGGTCAAGAGCAGAGGATGCATGGAAGAGGAGGAGGATGTTATACAGTATGTGGTGGCATGACATCCCAAATTTTACAAAAAATTGTTTGTACTTACAAGTATGGTGGCCAGGCAATTAGCGGCGTGCACTTGTTTCCAGAGTGGAAGATTCTCTGGTTCAAGAACACCCCTGTTCATTCTTCATGCAATATGGACTTACACCAGGAAGGACATCTGGTGTAAAACTTGTGCCAAAACAACATACAGACCCATACTTGGTACTGTGCCGCCCCCAAAAGATGTGGATTTTTCTTTTTTTTTTTCTTTAAAATTTCATTATCAAACTCTAATCGCAAAGAAATGCATTTGGGATGTGACTTAAATAAATGTTCTAAATATAAAAAACAACCAAGGTACATCACACTCCCTACACTCTGTTTGTATCGCATCACTCAGCGTGTCTACAAAATAAACTCCTCAAATATTTTGGCCCCGCCTAGCTAGTGTCATAGCAACCGCTTGTCTCTTGTCAGTGAAAAATACCAACTCTGATTGAAAATAAATGATAGCTGGTCACATTGCCTCTGTCTCTTGTAGCTACTGTGGCCAAGGGGTGATGGGGTCCCAGCCATGCTTGACAGCAAGCAGGTTAAAAGCAAACAGTTTACATACGGAGTACACATATAATGTTGACAAGAAATGGCAAAACAGCCCCAAAGCAAACAGGAAGTGATGGTAGCCACAGTGGAAGAGGATCATACAAAAGAAATTCGGTATCTGGTGATGTCTAGTGTTTAAAACAGTCATTGATTTACAACAAATTTTTGCAATTGCATTAAATTGACAGTGTCAGTTCGAACTTAAATATGCTGTTAAATGAGTGTTTCTTAAATCGTCCTTTTTGCTCATTCACAACATTACTGGCAACAAACGTTCAATTACCCTGACTGGTATTTATACATTAATTGTGTTGTATAGATTTTGTCTAAATATTTGACAGCAGTCAAACATGCTAAAATATGTTGTTGAAACTTTACCCCAGTTTGGCGGAAATGCAGCTTTTATTTTGAAGGGGCCGCCTTACGTCGCATTGTGTCGATCTTGATGTCAGCAAAGGAAGGAGGGTGTGTGTGTGTGTGTGTGTGTGTGTGTGTGTGTGTGTGTGTGTGTGTGTGTGTGTGTGTGTGTGTGTGTGTTGCTAACTAGAGTGCCTTAATTGAGAGAGTGGCATCAACTCAGAACATTTTGGTTCCAACTGTGATACTGAATGAACCTTTTATGTTTTCAACATTTTTAAAAAAATCTAAGCACATACAGCAACATATCAGGTGGATACAAAATACATATGAAAATAGTTAAGCTATCAAATTTACGTTTTATTTAATTAATTTAAAGCCTGACTGATGCTTCTGCAGCTCTGTAACTCCATGTCATGCAATGACATGCGTGAAAGTTTTAAAGTGCTCTTTCTCTGGATTATGCTTTTTTTTTTCTGTACTAATTTGACTCTCAACAAGCTTTTCTTTCTACAATCATCACCTCCTATTCAAAGGTAAGCTGCACAGTTTCATCTTTTTCCAACTTTGTGTCGTAAATGTGCGGACTTTTCTGATCCATTTTAATCAGTGTGCGCACTGCAAAAACTATTTTAAAAAATATGATGTCTGACGAAGTACTGAAAGCAGAAAAGTGTCAAATCACAGCCTTTTGTGTTTGATTTAACAGGTGCAAATCAAGTTACAGCTCCGAGTCTGAGCACGATGTGAAAAACAAAACAACAAAAAAAAAACGGTCGGACTTTTAATCACGGAAATGACTCCGGTCCCACATGCGAGGGGTTTTAATTGCAACTGGATGGGACATTTTATCCGAAGTATGTATTAAATGGAAAACAATACAAAACCTTTGGGACTTTTTTGTCCGGTGACTGCGAATATCTGGTTTATACGATGACGATTTAGTTGAGTTTCACTGTACATGGGACTGAACAATAAATTGACCTAACTCGCCTCGCAAAGCGCGATAAAGGCGTCTTCCATCCCACATTACCAAATTATTCTTCTGTTCTGACCTGAAGGGAATCTGTACATCTTGAAGCCCTTGTTGTGTCTATTTGTGCATCCAAACGCACAACAACCCGTCATTTTCAGCGAATAAATAAATAAAATAGCTGCAATTCTATGCAGCTAAATGCAAACGCTATTTTGAACCCAAGATGGCACCATGAGTCACGTGACCGTTCCCCCCTCCCCTCCCGACGCGTCATGTCGCCACTCTCAATTAAGGCACTCTATTGCTAACCGCACTAGCCTGTGTGCTAGCGAGCTAAAGTTGACTGGACTACTTTCACTTTGTGACAATCAGTAGGATGAACGGGGCTTCGTGGGAAATGAAACTAGATGTCGTCATTGGCGTTGCGGGCCCTCGATAGCCGGCTCATGTAGCCTTTTAAGCTTTACCGGTGTCGATATTGAGAAGTTGTGTCGGGCGCGTGACAAACTTTGAGGCGTTAGCGCGTTAAACACGCAGCTAGCGTTAGCGGCTAGCTCGCTAGCATGGACGGCGGCGGTGGAAGCATGCAGAGCAACGACGACAGGAGCGCCGAAAAATCCATGGATGTTTATCTCAATTCAATCGGATTGCATCGGAAGAAAATCGCCAAAGATGGATCGTGCCTGTTTCGGGCTGTGGCCGAGCAGGTAACTCTGAGAAAAACGAACGTTGAGTTGAACAAAGCTAGTGCTAACTGGACACAGGTGTAAGTAGCTGGTCAGTTGTCAATGCAGGTTAATTCCTGATCACAAAAATATTCTTTTATTCTCTGAGTCGCAGTACTAGCTGTTTTTAACTGACTGCTCTGGTAAACATGATCATACAGTACTCAGAAGAAAGCTTTAATTTCAAATGCTATCCAGAAGGACTTGTCGTTAGATTAATAGGTGACTTCATAAAAGTAATCCCAGCTTTATGAAATACGTCAAACCTTTTTTTAATTGATTTTAAAATAGCTGAAATTGAGTTATTGTACCGGCACTGTTTAGGGATACTTTTATTTTGAAACGTCAATTGATATTTCATGACTGATATCTCATTCTCTTTCCGTATCGCTCACTTAGAAAGTGAAAATAATGAACGTAATGCCAACAGTTTAAATAAATCCGTACGAAATTGACATTTAAAAAATGGTAAAAAGTTCGCAGAAGAAGCGGAAACCGGAAATTGTTTAAAAAATACCGGAAGAAACGAACACGAATTTTCAAACATGACATTGATTTTTCTACTCAGTGCTGTTATTGGGAAGCACTATCTCATGTTTAAGACTAGTTTATTAAAAAAAAAATCGATTTGCAATATTGCAAAATAACAGGATGTTATTTTGAAATGTTGACTAGTCATTTAATCTCTCTCTGTCTCTCTCTGTCTATATATATAATTGATGTTTTGAAGTGTTACTTCAGAAAATAATCTTTAAATGAATTGTTACTGGTTGTGAATAATTATAAAAGTAAAACAAAGTTTGCCAAAGGGGAACACATTAACCTGAAATGTATGCACTAAAAAATGTTAAATTATTTCATTTAAAATATTTCTAGTTATCCATCCATCCATCTATCTGCTTCTGCTTTATCCGGAGTCGGGTCGCGGGGGCAGCAGCTCAAGCAAAGCTGCCCAGACCTCCCGATCCACACACACCTCCCCAGCTCCTCCGGGGGAACCCCAAGGCGTTCCCAAGCCAGCCGAGAGATGTAGTCCCTCCAGCGTGTCCTGGGTCTTCCCCGGGGCCTCCTCCCAATGGGACGTGCCCAGAACACCTCTTCAGCGAGGCGTCCAGGGGGCATCCGGAAAAGATGCCCGACTTCTAAATTTTGTGAATATTGAATTTTGAAATAATTTAAAACTTTTTCCTTTAACATTTATCAGTTGATCTTGAATATAAGTATTTCCTAGTTGCAACCCTGTTATTTTAAAATAAGTAATGTTCTGTCCTTATAACTGTCATTTTAAGCTGAATTCTCACTTTCTCGGATATGTATACCTGTATGTCATGCTCTATAACTGACTAACCAGCATGTGACATTCACGGTTAGCCATGAACGTGAGAACTTAACCTGCTGCATTTGTTTGAAAATCCTACCAATGTTATTAAAAAAAAAAGTCCAGGACACAATGACAGTATGGTATTTGGGTTCTTCACTCCCACCTCAATCCTTTAAGGTTTTCTGAAGGTATGGATAAAGTTTAAATCCGTGACCCATCCAGGATGTGAATGTGAGAGCAGAGCTTTAGAATATAAAATGTCAACTACAGGGATGAGATGTTGATTAATCAAATAACCATTTTGGATTGAGTCTGTGCGCTTTTATTACTGCCTGTTAATCAGTGTTGGGTGAACTTTGACCTTGTGTAGGTGCTGCACTGCCAAAGCCTTCACACTGAAGTCCGGGCCAAATGTGTGAAGTTCTTGAAAGAGAACCGAGAGACCTACGAGGCTGTACGTGTAAAGTATGATTTGACTTTCCTGTTGTGACTCGCTGTGACGTCAGCAGCTGCTCTCCATGACTTTGTGTTTATTTTTAAATCAAGCTGACAGGATCTGATTGGCCATTGATGAGAGATGGAACTTTTTGAATCTGTGGGCTTTCCACCAGTCCAGCCATTCATTTTGCAAACAAAAATCCAAACATGAAAAACTGTACCGGTTTCAATCAATTTTGTCTGTTTTTGAGCTGAAATGAATTGTTTAGTTGATTCAGAAGAGAAATGATCCTCAGTGACTTTGATCCACGAATATTCATTTCAGCTGTTTTTAACTTGCTGTCTCGAGTTTAGTGCACAGCCTACTGTTAAAATTGTGTACTGCAGCTTTTATGGTGCATCCAAAAAGTTTTCACAGCGCTTCACTTTGCCACATTTTGTTATGGTACAGCGTTATTCCAAAATGGATGAAATTCATTTTCCCCTCAAAATTCTACACACAAAACCTCATAATGACAATGTGGATTTTTTTATTTTATTTTATTTATTTTTTAGATTTTTGCAAATTTATGGAAAAACAAAACTAAGAAGTCACATGTTCATAAGTATTCACATGGCCTTTGCCATGAAGCTCAAAACTGAGCTCAGGTGCTTCCTGTTTCCACTGATCATTCTTGAGATGTTTCGACAGCTTAATTGGAGTTCACCAGGGCTAAATTCAGTTGACTGGACATGATTTGGAAAGGCACACACCTGTCTACATATAAAGTTCCGCAGTTGACAGTGCATGTCAGAGCACAAACCAAGCATGAAGTCAAAGGTCTCGAGGTACAAATCAGTGGAAGGTTACAGAAACATTTCTGCTACTTTGAAGGTCCCAATGAGCACAGTGGCCTCCATTATTCATAAATTGAAGAAGTTCAGGTCCACCAGGACCCTTCCTACAGCTGATCGCCCGTCTAAACTGAGCGATCGGGGGAGGAGGTGACCAAGGATCTGATGGTCACTTTCCAGAGCTCCAGCATTCCTCTTTGGAGAGAGGAGAACCTTCCAGAAAGACAACCATCTCTGCAGCAATCCACCAATCAGACTTGTATGGTAAAGTGGCCAGACAGAAGCCACTCCTTAATAAAAGGCACATAGCAGCCCACCTGGAGTTTGACAAAAGGCACCTGAAGGACTCTCAGACCACGAGAAACAAAATTCTCTGGTCTGATGCGACAAAGATTGAATTCTCTGTTGTGAATGCCAGGTGTCATGTTTGGAGGAAACCAGGCACCATCCCTACAGTGAGGCATTGTGGTGGCAGCATCATGCTGTGGGGATATTTTTCAGCAGCAGGAACTGGGAGACTAGTCAGGATTGAGGGAAGATGAATGCAACAATGTACAGAGACATCCTGGATGAAAACCTGCTCCAGAGCGCTCTTGACCTCAGACTGGGGTGACGGTTCATCATTCAGCAGGACAATGACCCTAAGCACACAGCCAAGATATGAAAGGAGTGGCTTCAGGACAACTCTGTGAATGTCCTTGAGTGGCCCAGCCAGAGCTCAGACCTGAATCTGATTGAACATCTCTGGCGAGATCTGAAAATGGCTGTGCACCAACGCTACCCATCCAACCTGATGGAGCTTGAGAGGTGCTGCAAAGACGAATGGGCAAAACTGCCCAAAGATAGGTGCACCAAGGTTACGGCATCACATTCAAGAAGACTTGAGGCTGTAATTGCTGCTAAAGGTGCATCAACAAAGTATTAAGCAAAGGATGTGAAAAATGTACATGTGATTTCTAAGTGTTTTATTTTTACAAAAAACAAAGCTTTTTTCATGTTGTTGTTATGGGGTGTTGTGAGTATTTTGAGGGGAAAATGCATTCACTCCATTGTTGATTAAGGCTGTAACACAACAAAATGTGGAAAAGTGAAGCGTTGTGAATATTTTCCAGAAGCATTGTATTTATAAATATGACCTGAAGGTCAACCACACAAATGATGTGGAGCAAAATATCTTAAACTGTATTTAAACTGTTTTATGTCTGCAGCCCATCAAGTTTACTGTTTGTATGCAGGGCTGCAATTTTAGTTTTAAATGTAATGTTTGACACAAGAAAAATGTTTTCAGCGTTCTTATTTTTTTCTTAGCAACATGAGAATCCTAAAAATATCGTGATGGAGAAAAAGCCTTCGTGGATGTTAAAGAAATCGCTCATGTCCTCTGTTTCAGTTTATTGAAGGTGATTTTGAGGAATATCTGTGCAAACTTCAAGACCCGCAGGTAAATATACACTGTCAAATGATGATTAGGACACTAACAAACCAGTCGACACCAAAACCGCTTTGAGGAGCACGAAGGTTTCAAGAGAGTCTTAAAAAAGAAAGCAACCCAACTGGGAAATGCTTCATCCCAATGCATTTTGTTGTCATGATAGCCAAAGGTTTTCACTGAATACATGGTGACAGCACATTTTGTACTAAATCCAGGGCCTGGTTTCATAAAGCACTCTAATCTTTTTGTTTACTCAACTTACTTATTTGACCAAGGTTAGTCGCCCAGCATTAGCCGTATAATCTCAGTTTCACATCAACGGCTAAACTTGTAGATTAGCTGTCTAAAGTTAGTCGAAAATATTCACGGGCATAAGCGGCCTCGCCACTGCCGTTGCTAATAAACACCTCCAATGTGCAACAGTTTTGTTTAATTCGGGTTGGTTGTGGGCTGCAAACATGGCCGAGTCTGCCGCACCAAAGGAGAAGCACTTCTGGCCTCTGCATCCGTAAACATCTACAAAGGACTGTTCTGGTCCCGGAACACCCGCGCCCTCCACAAGGCTGTCCTTCCTTCCTGCTCCATCAATTGGTGGTACATGATAGCTGCCATTTTTGAGGTAAGACACTGAAACTTTGTCGACTAAAATAAGATTAGCCTTCTCTGTAGCAGGCTAAAAATCTTACTCGGCTAACGTGAAACTTTAGCCGACTAAGGCTTTGTGTAATGACTAACATCAAAAGATGAGTCGTCTAAGTGAGTTTAGTCGACTAAAGGAGGTTAGACCGCTTTATGAAACTGGGCCCAGGGGTCTAGAAATGTTATGAAATGGGCCTCATTGATTGAAAATGCTCTTAAGTTGTTTCAGTGAACCTTTGGGTGGATCCTTAGGAACCAGAGACTTTTTAAATAATTTTACTTTAGTTCAAGAAAGATGACTCCAGAGCCACCATTGCATTCTGGGGTAAAAATTTTATCCCCCGTGCGCCCCTCAGCAAAGACCTTGTTCTGTATGTTCAGCTCTCTTATGGTCACCGCTGTTGATTATGTTTGATTAAATTATATATATTTTTTCTTAACAATGCACTTGATATTGTCTGTTTTTCAGCAGTGGGTGGGAGAGGTGGAGATGAACGCACTGGCTGTCATGTACAAGTAAGAGCTCATCTGAAAATCTTCAAGAAACGTTCCTCATTGTTTCTGTAAGCACATCATGACGTCTTTAAAACATGTTTTTGAGAGTGAATCCTCCATCAGCTGTAGCTAATTGCCAGTTCTCCCGCTCTGTGCAGATGATGTCATCGTCACGGTTGCATCACTTTAATGTATTAAGCAAATTGCTTTGTGTTTGTCCGAATGAGCTCTTACCATCAATCACCTGCAAATTGAATTAAACTATAAAGTGCATTTAAAAAAGAAAAACAACCACAGTAGTGTGAGTGAGTGAACTGTCTCCACATTACTTCTCCTCAACCACTGAGATCAGGACCAAGCGGTGATGATGGGGACTAATTTGACCTTAGTCATGGAGTCATTCCCGCATTTCAACTCTTTCCCTGTAGGAGGGACTTTTTGATCTTCCAGGAGCCGGGAAAACCTCCTGTCAACATTACAGACAACAGCTACAAGGACAAGGTGAGACTGAACACGTCTACGTCAGTGTGAAGAACCTGCTCACACAGTCAGGAAGTCACACAAACAGCGGTGGACAGCTCCAAAATTTTTAAGAAGATATTTAAAAAAAATAAATTAAACATTTGGACATTTTGGTTCCCATTGCAGTGCTTTGGAAATAGCGTAACCTTCTAGTAGAAATAGTGACCGTTTTTATGCTGAAAATAGCCATTTTGAACACTTAGCCCTCTGGAGTCTTGGGTATTGTTCAGCGTTTTTGACTACTTTTTTGTTTGACCTTCATAATTTACCTTAAAAAAAAAGTTTTACCTGGCCTTGCTTGGTATCATTTTTTTCAGCACAACCTCACATGTGTGACTTTACAGTTTTTCTTTCATTCTGACATACTGCATTAAAACAGTGACCTTAAATTCACCCCAAAAACATATAATTCGAATCAGGAAAAAAAGCTAGGATTTTACTGTGAAAACCAGAAATATGTTTAACGAACCATTTTTATAACTTAGAATGCAAATATAAATTGTAAATTTCTAAAATTATGTAAAAATGTAGCTTAAACAAAGTTTTTGTCCAATAATTCACATTAAAATGTAAGAAATGCTTCAGGTGTTTTTTATGGCTATTTACATGCAATAAGATGACACGCAAATTACATTTGTGCCAGTCAGAAAAACAATTCCTGTCCAATGAACAAAAGAGAACCAAAAATTTGTAGATATTCCACCTCAATATACATGTGTTGTTTTTTTTTTCTTCCCCTAATTCCTTGTTTTTGTAGCTTTTTTTTTTTTTTTTTTTTGGTGTTGGTACAGACTGTCCTGACTGGCCAAAAAAAAAAAAAACCCAACCCAATAGAAACCTGTGTTGTCTGCCCGTGGAACCTGCTTACTGCCAGTGCAGTGTGTGTCTACATACTGCTTTGCGTTCCAGGATTCGGTGCTGGGGCAGAGCTCTGTAGCGCGAGTCCTGGAGAAGCACGCGATCCGATCCATTGTGGAGATCTGTGCACACGTTGGTGGATAATATTCATGAAAACGCATTGCGTAAATATACTCAAGTTATACTAGGCCTATTAACAAAATTTAAAAAGTGGTATAAAGGTAGAAGTCTCCACGTTCAACACACATTCGAAGGGAAACTCAGAGTGCAGCGGATTGTTACGTCCACTTAATTAGGTCATGTGACTTTTTACGTGGTGACGCAGTTTTCTCAAAAACAACCTTTTTTTTGTCAAGGGTGTAATATGGGTTGTTGACATGTTTCACCTCAAAAAATATTAGTCATATATTTGTTTGTTTGGAAGTGGCGGCCATTTTTATGCACAAACGGTCAATTTGCTGAAAGTTGCCTAAAAGTGGAATTTTTCAAATGAGCTCTCTGTGCGTCTGTGTGAGCGAGCAGAGCCGCACACACAGACATGGAGGGGGGAGGGGGAAGGGGCTGAAGGGAGCATCGTCTCAGTGCGCACTGCACAGTCCCATTAAGCAGGTTACAACTCTGAACATTAATAATAATAATAATTTTTTTTGCCAGCTGCACTCGACCGAGACGGACGCACTTTTCTCTTCTCCCTCCCTCCTTATCTCTCCTGCTTCTGTGGCGTGTTGTCTGTGAGGCTGCAGCTTTGCTCTTCTGGAAAACGACAAATGGATCTGTTAAAGTGGTCTCTGAACACAATTGACACTATTTTTTCTACAAGACATTCGGGGGCGGAGGACCCGACCTGTCCTGCCGGGACGCATGTGATGGGTTACGTGATGGACTCGTGGAGGAGATGGCAGGTCATGTGCCTTTACATGCTTTCTGTGGAGGACGTCGAAGATGTGTACATATTCGGCTTGGTGGTGACCGGCTTTCTGCTGTGTGGAGCGGGCACTTTGCTGGTTTACCGGAAAATCAAGAAAGTGGAAGCAGCTTTGATTGTTCCTTCCAGGCTGCCCTACATGATTGATTCGATTGGGAAGGCAGTGGCTGCGCAGTTAACCGCGTTGGAAAACATCTCGAGCAGGATTGCGGCCCTGGAAACCCGCTATGACCGTCTGTGAAGACCACATTCTACATTCAGATGCATTGAGAGCCACTCTGTTCTCAGAACTGTGGAATCTTTCAGGCGTCTGCTAATCTGGCTATTCATTTGGCTTCCCCAAATACAGCTGCACTTCAAGGTTGCTGTGATAAAACCTCCTCAGAAGATCAACACTTAAGCCTCACTCCCTGGTCTTCCCCCCGCCCCTCAGCTTCTCCAGCTCTGTTAGAACTGTTCAGGACTGCTCAGACTGTGCAGGGCTGCTCCCTCCCCCTCCAGGATTGTCGGACAAGGCCGTTGATGGCGCCAAACAGGCTGCCTCCGGAGTGTTCTGATAAACTGGTCCTTTCAAATCTCGGTTGTCGTCCTGTGTCCTTGTTCTGTCTCTGTGATTGTTTTTCTGTGCTGATGGGGATTTTTTTTTTCCTCATTGCTGCTGTGTAATGCAGCAGCTATGAGGGTTTTTTTTTTTCTCCTTTTCCCTCGTGTTTTGCTTTCATATATATGTTTTATGTACCGGGCCGGCCCATGTTTTGTGTGTGTGTGTTGTTTGTTATGGGTCGGTGTTGGTTTGCTCAGCCCTGCTGTTGACCAAGGCAGGGATGTACATCTGGAGCTGGTCCCCGGGCGCCTAATGGCGACTTCTGCTCCTACTGGCAATTAGGATTTGGTTAAATGCAGTAGACACATTTCATTGTGCAGGGAACATGTTCATGTTCTATATTGTGCATATGACAATAAAATTTCTTTGAATCTTTGAATCTTAATAAGCTCTAGTATTTTTTTTATGTTGTAACTGATGGATGATGTTTTCCTGCTCTTTGTCTCAGGTACGATTGTGCTTTCTCAATGGGAATCACTACGACAGCGTTTATCCCATGTCCTACATTAAGAATGCTGCCATCTGCCAGTGTGAGTGTGTAATTGGGGTGGAGGAATCTCAGGACTAGTCATATTGAGACTAGTCAAGAGTTGAATCATATGCTTATATTTTCAATTTGAAAATTTGCTTAATAGTTAAAAGTTGATCTTTTCCGGACTATGGGTCACTTTTTTGTTTCACTTGTCTTGTGACATGAATTTCGAAGCAACATATGAGGAAAAAAAAAAAGCTAAATTGTCATCTCTGAACACAAGATTACATAGTCTACACACATGACAAGCTTCTCCTATATACTGATCTGAAAATGGTCATGTCATTCAAATTAGAGCAGAAGGTGGCAGTAATGCTCCATTAAGCTTGATGCCAATCATGGAAGACAAGAAGATGATCTGAATGAGGATATGCTAGGTGCTAGAGAATGAATGGAATTAATAAATCATGCTCTCAAACTGAAAGGCCACACTCTTGAATAGGTATATAAATTTACTTGGCAATCCACCTGTTTGAAGTTTATGGGACAACCTGAATAGCAATGTGGAGGTTGGCTCAGCTAAGTTATAGCTAATGATTATATTTAAAAAATGTACAGGAGTTTTAAAAAGTTTAATTGCATTTAATGAGGTATACGTGCCCATGTTTTCCTCTTCCTGTTGATGATGCGTTTTTGCACAGATGCAACTGATAGTTGGGCATGACACATAGTCCAGAAAATAAGGTAGATGACTGTTTAAACTGTAACTAACTTGTATCCTAAAAGGCTGCAACCTAAAAGCTCTTGACTGTTTCTGTCCTGTGATTTTTGGTGCGATTACTTTGAAATATTTCAAGGAAGCTGCATGTCTGTGTGTGTGTGTGAACGCAGCCATCCTGTACGAGCTGCTGTATGGTGGCGTGTTTAAGGCAGACAGGAACACATTGGACCGTTTCAGCCAACGTGCCAGCCGACACTCTGACCTCTTGATCGACGACAACATGGCTGCATGTGCCAGCAGTGACGAGTCTGATGTGGACCCAGGTGACACACTCTGGTAGGACACTCAAGCCCTTTTAAGTTTCTTTTATGTTATCACCAGGCCAAGCAGAATTACACTGAATAGTGCAACTCTAATAGATAACATCTTCACAAACAATATAGAAACTAAAAATATAAGAGGATGCTGTGGGACTGTCTTGGCTGACACGCCTCTGCAACATCGCGTGGCGATCGGGGACAGTGCTTCTGGATTGGCAGACCGGGGTGGTGGTCCCTCTGTTTAAGAAGGGGGACCGGAGGGTGTGTTCCAACTATAGGGGGATCACACTCCTCAGCCTCCCCGGTAAGGTCTATTCCAGAGTACTGGAGAGGAGAATTCGACCGATGGTCGAACCTCGGATTCAGGAGGAGCAGTGTGGTTTTCGTCCTGGTCGCAGCACACTGGACCAGCTCTACACGCTCCATCGGGTGCTCGAGGGTTTATGGGAGTTCGCCCAACCAGTCCACATGTGTTTTGTGGATCTGGAGAAGGCGTTCGACCATGTCCCTCTGGGCACCCTGTGGGGAGTGCTCCGGGAGTACGGGGTCCGGGGTCCTTTGCTAAGGGCTATCCTGTCCCTGTACGACCGCTCTCGTCTCTGCTGTTTGCGGACGATGTGGTTCTGTTGGCTTCGTCAAATCAGGACCTTCAGCATGCACTGGGGTGGTTTGCAGCCGAGTGTGAGGCGTCCGGGATGAAAATCAGCACCTCCAAATCCGAGGCCATGGTTCTCGACCGGAAAAAGGTGCTTTGCCCTCTTCAGGTCGGTGGAGTGTCCTTGCCTCAAGTGGAGGAGTTTAAGTATCTCGGGGTCTTGTTCACGAGTGAGGGACGGATGGAGAGTGAGATTGATAGACGGATCGGTGCAGCATCTGCAGTGATGCGGTCGCTGTATCGGACCGTCATGGTGAAGAGAGAGCTGAGTCGGGGGACAAAGCTCTCGATTTACCGATCGATCTACGTTCCGATCCTCACCTATGGTCATGAGATTTGGCTCATGACCGAAAGAACGAGATCGCGGGTACAAGCGGCCGAGATGAGTTTCCTCCGCAGGGTGGCTGGGCGCTCCCTTAGAGAAAGGGTGAGGAGCTCGGTCACTCGGGAGGAGCTCGGAGTCGAGCCGCTGCTCCTCCACGTCGAAAGGAGTCAGTTGAGGTGGCTATTAAATTATATTATACCATTCCATTAACTTTAACTAGTAATGACTTCATGACTTTCTTTGCCAACAAAATTTTAACTATTAGAGAAAAAATTACTCATAACCATCCCAAAGACGTATCGTTATCTTTGGCTGCTTTCAGTGATGCCGGTATTTGGTTAGACTCTTTCTCTCCGATTGTTCTGTCTGAGTTATTTTCATTAGTTACTTCATCCAAACCATCAACATGTTTATTAGACCCCATTCCTACCAGGCTGCTCAAGGAAGCCCTACCATTATTTAATGCTTCGATCTTAAATATGATCAATCTATCTTTGTTAGTTGGTTATGTACCACAGGCTTTTAAGGTGGCAGTAATTAAACCATTACTTAAAAAGCCATCACTTGACCCAGCTATCTTAGCTAATTATAGGCCAATCTCCAACCTTCCTTTTCTCTCAAAAATTCTTGAAAGGGTAGTTGTAAAACAGCTAACTGATCATCTGCAGAGGAATGGTCTATTTGAAGAGTTTGTCAGGTTTTAGAATTCATCATAGTACAGAAACAGCATTAGTGAAGGTTACAAATGATCTTCTTATGGCCTCGGACAGTGGACTCATCTCTGTGCTTGTTCTGTTAGACCTCAGTGCTGCTTTTGATACTGTTGACCATAAAATTTTATTACAGAGATTAGAGCATGCCATAGGTATTAAAGGCACTGCGCTGCGGTGGTTTGAATCATATTTGTCTAATAGATTACAATTTGTTCATGTAAATGGGGAATCTTCTTCACAGACTAAAGTTAATTATGGAGTTCCACAAGGTTCTGTGCTAGGACCAGTTTTATTCACTTTATACATGCTTCCCTTAGGCAGTATTATTAGACGGTATTGCTTACATTTTCATTGTTACGCAGATGATACCCAGCTTTATCTATCCATGAAGCCAGAGGACACACACCAATTAGCTAAACTGCAGGATTGTCTTACAGACATAAAGACATGGATGACCTCTAATTTCCTGCTTTTAAACTCGGATAAAACTGAAGTTATTGTACTTGGCCCCACAAATCTTAGAAACATGGTGTCTAACCAGATCCTTACTCTGGATGGCATTACCCTGAGCTCTAGTAATACTGTGAGAAATCTTGGAGTCATTTTTGATCAGGATATGTCATTCAAAGCACATATTAAACAAATATGTAGGACTGCTTTTTTGCATTTACGCAATATCTCTAAAATCAGAAAGGTCTTGTCTCAGAATGATGCTGAAAAACTAATTCATGCATTTATTTCCTCTAGGCTGGACTATTGTAATTCATTATTATCAGGTTGTCCTAAAAGTTCCCTAAAAAGCCTTCAGTTAATTCAAAATGCTGCAGCTACAGTACTGACGGGGACTAGAAGGAGAGAGCATATCTCACCCATATTGGCCTCTCTTCATTGGCTTCCTGTTAATTCTAGAATAGAATTTAAAATTCTTCTTCTTACTTATAAGGTTTTGAATAATCAGGTCCCATCTTATCTTAGGGACCTTGTAGTACCATATCACCCCAATAGAGCGCTTCGCTCTCAGACTGCAGGCTTACTTGTAGTTCCTAGGGTTTGTAAGAGTAGAATGGGAGGCAGAGCCTTCAGCTTTCAGGCTCCTCTCCTGTGGAACCAGCTCCCAATTCAGATCAGGGAGACAGACACCCTCTCTACTTTTAAGATTAGGCTTAAAACTTTCCTTTTTGCTAAAGCTTATAGTTAGGGCTGGATCAGGTGACCCTGAACCATCCCTTAGTTATGCTGCTATAGACGTAGACTGCTGGGGGGTTCCCATGATGCACTGTTTCTTTCTCTTTTTGCTCTGTATGCACCACTCTGCATTTAATCATTAGTGATCGACCCCGTTGGGGTTTTACATAATTATTGTATGGCCTTGCCTTACAATATAAAGCGCCTTGGGGCAACTGTTTGTTGTGATTTGGCGCTATATAAAAAAATTGATTGATTGATTGATAATCAAAAATAAGGTAAGAGGTCATTCTTATCCAAATTATTTTATTGATAAGAACAGGGACATCTATAATATGAATAACATAGTTAATGGTTTTAATAACTTCTTTAATATTGGACCCGACTTGGCAGCAAAAATTCCCAAAGGTGGTAACAAGGAGCAGGAATCACTCATAAAAATCAATCCAAACACAATGTTTCTCTCCAGTGTTAGTGAAGTGAAGCCGAAATAATAGATGTTAATAAATGTAAAAATAAAAAATCGACTGTTATGACATACATATGAAGCTAGTAAAAACAATAATTAAAAGCATATCAAAACCACCGACTCATATAATGTAACTTGTCATTTCAAACAGGGACATTCCCGAACAAAATGAAAATGGCAAAAGTTATTCCACTATACAAAAATGGAAATAAACATATCTTCACAAACTACAGACCGGTCTCTCTACTCCCACAATTTTCCAAAATTTTAGAAAAGCTTTTTAACAACAGGTTAGAATCCTTTATACAAAAATATAACATAATTAACGAAAGTCAATATGGTTTAGGTCTGGAAGGTCAACTTCACTAGCAATAATTGAAGCAATAGAAGAGATCACAAACACCTTAGATAGTAAAAACTATATAGTTGGAATATTCATTGATTTAAAGAAAGCGTTTGACACACTTAATCACTCAATTCTACTCAATAAACTGGAAAGATATGGTATCAGGGGAGTGGCTTGGAACTGGATTCAAAGCTATTTAACGGAGAGACGCCAGTTTGTGCAGATGGGTGCATTCAAATCTGGATGTTTGGGCATCGCTTGTGGGGTCCCACAGGGATCCATACTGGGTCCACATTTTTTAATCTTTATATAAATGACATTTTTAATGTGTCAAAATTATTAAAATTATTATTTGCAGATGACACCAATATATTCTATTCCTGTGATAATTATAGCAGACTTATTAATGTGGTAAATAGTGAATTAATTAAGCTGAAAACCTGGTTGAATATTAAATTATCCCTAAATATAAATAAGACTAAAGTCATGTTTTTCGGAAATCATAATGACAATTCTAATTTACTAATAAATATAGACGGTGTCGAAATAGATAAAGTGTCAGAAATCCAATTTTTAGGGATAACCATTGATAGTAAATTAAGCTGGAAGTCTCATATCAGCCACATACGTACATAAAAAAAGTTTCCAAGAATGTCTCTGTTATGTACAAAGCAAAATATTTTCTGGATCATAATGCATTATATTTATTGTATTGTTCTTTAGTCTCTCCTTATTTAACATACTGTATAGAACTCTGGGGCAACAATTACAAAAGTTTGCTACATCCCCTCTGTATACTCCAAAAGCGTGCAATAAGAATCATCTATAAGGTAGGATATCTCGATCACACAAATAGTCTATTTTTGCAATCCAAATTGTTGAAAATGCCAGATTTGGTTAATTTCTACACTGCACAATTATTATATAAAGCCAGTAAAAATTCATTACCTAGTAATATTCTGAGTCTCTTCACTCAGAGAGAAGGGAGCTATAACTTTAGGGGATGTGGTAACTTTAAAGTCAAGGCAGTGAGAACTACCAGGAAAAGTTTGTGTGTCCGTGTGTGGCATTAAGCTGTGGAATAGTTTGGTACCTCAGCTCAAACAATGTCCAAATATCCATCAATTCAGAAAAGATACAA
Organism: Thalassophryne amazonica; assembly: GCF_902500255.1. NCBI lineage: Eukaryota > Metazoa > Chordata > Actinopteri > Batrachoidiformes > Batrachoididae > Thalassophryne > Thalassophryne amazonica. Next base: position 27,972,456 of record NC_047125.1, on the reverse strand, counting down.
AGAAATGGTTCTGTTGAAATACATGAATGAGGAGAGAGGTGCGTGATCATTATGTCTTTTTAATTTATTTCAACTTAATTTACCTTTTTGTTTTTTTGCCTTGTCAGCAATAGAAGGGGTCTCGCTAGGACACACAAACTTTCATAAAATACCTAGAATTATACTGTACATCAATTGAATTATATATATCATAGCCATAATTGTAAATTATATTATTAAAAAAGAAAATAATAAAATCTTACTATATGTTTGTTAATATATGTTAACATATTTGCATAATACCTGTTATTGCTGGTGTCGTAACCATGGTCAAAAGTATTATTTTTATACATTACGATCCTGTAGTCGAAATGCTAGTCAAATAGAAGTATGGTGCCGATGGTAATAACTTAGAGAGAGGTGGGAAACGTATGTATGTATGTATGTATATATGTATGTGTTTGTGTATGTATATATGTGTATATATTTCTATTTATATAAATGTGTACATATATAAGTTTATTGATACATAAAAACACTTTTCTTTTTCTTTCCTCCTTGTTTCCCCCACTTAGATCACTATCACCAGATCAGGGCCGGCAAGTGGTGGTCTGTTGCTCGAAGGTCTCCCCCTTCTGCCAGCAGATTCCAAAACCTTGTCTTTTAATGCAGAGCCTAGGACATTCAGCAAAAGGTGGACCTGTGTCAGGGGGCGACCCTCTGGCAGCAGGTTTACAAAATACTTTGCATCATTTAATGCACCACACACAAGACGTATGGGGAAGGGGGAAAAAAATTAATAAAATTAATAAAATAATAAGATAAATGAAACTTATTTGTATACATATGTGTGTATGTGTATGCATTGTGTATAGATGGTGTGTGTGTGTGTGTGTGTATATATATAGAGAGAGCGCTACCATTGACGCATACAATAATAATTCTTCTAAATAGTCATTCTCTGAATAAATGTGGGGAACTTATTGACATATGAAAATGACTCAAGGAATGACACCAGCAATATCAATTAAAAATAAAAATTTGATTGATAATAATAATATTATCATTATTATCTTCTTCTCCCTCTTCTTCTTCTTCTCCTCCTCCCCCTTCTTCTTCTTCTCCCCCGGCAAAAATTATGGAATCACCGGCCTCGGAGGATGTTCATTCAGTTGTTTAATTTTGTAGAAAAAAAGCAGATCACAGACATGACACAAAACTAAAGTCATTTCAAATGGCAACTTTCTGGCTTTAAGAAACACTATAAGAAATTAGGAAAAAAAATTGTGGCAGTCAGTAACAGTTACTTTTTTAGACCAAGCAGAGGGAAAAAAAATATGGAATCACTCAATTCTGAGGAAAAAATTATGGAATCATGAAAACCAAAAGAACACTCCAACACATCACTAGTATTTTGTTGCACCACCTCTGGCTTTTATAACAGCTTGCAGTCTCTGAGGCATGGACTTAATGAGTGACAAACAGTACTCTTCATCAATCTGGCTCCAACTTTCTCTGATTGCTGTTGCCAGATCAGCTTTGCAGGTTGGAGCCTTGTCATGGACCATTTTCTTCAACTTCCACCAAAGATTTTCAATTGGATTAAGATCCAGACTATTTGCAGGCCATGACATTGACCCTGTGTGTCTTTTTGCAAGGAATGTTTTCACAGTTTTTGCTCTATATCAAGATGCATTATCATCTTGAAAAATGATTTCATCATCCCCAAACATCCTTTCAATTGATGGGATAAGAAAAGTGTCCAAAATATCAACGTAAACTTGTGCATTTATTGATGATGTAATGACAGCCATCTCCCCAGTGCCTTTACCTGACATGCAGCCCCATATCATCAATGACTGTGGAAATTTACATGTTCTCTTCAGGCAGTCATCTTTATAAATCTCATTGGAACAGCACCAAACAAAAGTTCCAGCATCATCACCTTGCCCAATGCAGATTTGAGATTCATCACTGAATATGACTTTCATCCAGTCATCCACAGTCCACGATTGCTTTTCCTTAGCCCATTGTAACCTTGTTTTTTTTCTGTTTAGGTGTTAATGATGCCTTTCGTTTAGCTTTTTTGTATGTAAATCCCATTTCCTTTAGGCGGTTTCTTACAGTTTGGTCACAGACGTTGACTCCAGTTCCCTCCCATTCGTTCCTCATTTGTTTTGTTGTGCATTTTTGATTTTTGAGACATATTGCTTTAAGTTTTCTGTGTTGACGCTTTGATGTCTTCCTTGGTCTACCAGTATGTATGTTTGATTAAATAAGCTCGTCTTCTTCCCACCCCTTTTCGGGCTAAATGCGCTTGTATGTATGTTTGTACGTATGTACGTATTTCCTGTTCCTTTCAACCCGATGTGGGTAAATGTAAATGTGAAAGAAATGCTTATTTTGTAAAGCTCGAAATAATCAATCAATCAATATATGTGTGTGTGTGTGTGTGTGTGTGTGTGTGTGTATATATATATATATATATATATATATATATATATATATATATATATATATATATATATATATATATATATATATAAAGGGGTGGGCAAACATAAAAAAAATCTTAATCGCATTAACTCAGTGACTTTCTGTGATTAATTGCATGGTATATGTGAAACCCAAAAATGAATTCAAAAGCCGCTTAAAAGCACAGTTTTATTTGAAAATGTAAATGAACATTGCATAAATTTGAAAATGTAAATTTCAACTGAAACACACTAATGAAATCAAATACAAAACCACTGACAGGTCATTTGTTATCCTGTTTCATATCAAAATAACAATATTCATGTCCATGATTAAATGTACTAAAACAAATACGTCACAATTGTACACATGCTACAATTTGATATGTGTACAATTGTGATGTATTTGTTTTAGTATATTTAGATTTTGTTGTGATTTGGCACTTTATAAGCCGATTAAATTGAATTGAAATTGAACATTTTGAGTCTTAAAGTAAATAAATATGAATTTAGTCACTGGATCCTTAAACTTTGTACATAATGAACTCTACATGGTGAATCCTTGATCTCTGGACATAAATAGGAATAAACAAAATCTGTAGTTTTTGTCAAAAGCATTTCCTTTCAGACATTATTGGCATGAATGTGTTTCCATATATCTGAGCTGAGCTCTTACAGCTGCTGTGCTTCACAGCACGTTTCATTTTGGGAGGAAAAAACGTTTGTCGATTGTAGTTTCTTGTCTGTATTACATTTGGAAAGAGGTGTCATTTATTCATTTTGAAGTTATTAATTCCGACCGGACTCTGTCTCAGCAGCGCAGCGTTTCGAGCTGTGTGAACGGAACGGAGGACGATTCTCGTTTCTTGACAGCAACAAGACAAGAGTCCCAGTTAGTGACTTTAAGCCACACAAAAGTGACTGACGATATTTTAATGGCTTTGCGAGGGGTTAAGAAGCGGCTTTCCGTTTCTGAATAGCAGTGAATCAAAGAACCAACGAGCTACTGGATCGAAACATTGCTTAAATGGTTCATGGCTTCAAAGTGGAGCCGCGCTGCAGAAAGTTTATTACAGACCAAACCCTGAATATCCGACTTTATTTGTACGTCCGTATGACTCTGAAACTCTGAAAAATCCGTATAATTTACGGACTATAGGTTGACATGAAAACCACTGAAAAGCTGTGTTCACCGCGGGGACACGTGGCACGGCCCAAGCAGAGGGTCACCCCCTAGAGCCTGGTCTGCTTGAGGTTTCTTCCTAAAAGGGAGTTTTTTCTCACCAGTGCTTGCTCTGGGGGTTGGCAAGGTTGGTCCTTATGAGTGGAGTGACTTGGGCCAAGTTTGTTGTGATTTGACGCTTTATATATATATATATATATATATATATATATATATATATATACTTATACATATATTGAAGTGTAATTGAATATTGAAGTGTAATTGAATATTGAAGTGTATGTCTGTGTGTTATGTAGTGTGTTGTGAATTTGTTTGTTATTATGACTGTTACGATTGTTGGACTTGTACTAGCAGGGGTGGGCGTTAAGCTTTGCTTCTGCCCACACCCTTTCGGACTCACAGGCTTTGTTTATATAACATTCATGTTATTTGTATGTTTGTTCTTTCGGGTGTGTGTGTGCCGAATAAATTCATTTATTCATTCATATGTCACCTCTGGAATCTCATCTGTTTTGGCCTTGGTATAGCGAATTATTGTTGGTCACGCCCACTCTTATTGAATATAAATGGAAGCTGCTCACTTTTCCTCTGTCTCTTGTAGCTAATGTGACTAAGGAGCGATTAGGGGCTGGGGGAGAGATCCAGCCATGCTTGGCAGTGTTGTAAACAATTCTGTCACAGCGCCCTATATATAATAACTATATAATGGCACCATTTTCAGCAGGCAGTGGGTTTTTCTCCATTGTTTATTCAGTAAAATAAAAAGTTTCTACAGAATCAATCAATCAATCAATTTTTTTTATATAGCGCCAAATCACAACAAACAGTTGCCCCAAGGCACTTTATATTGTAAGGCAAGGCCATACAATAATTATGTAAAACCCCAACGGTCAAAACGACCCCCTGTGAGCAAGCACTTGGCTACAGTGGGAAGGAAAAACTCCCTTTTAACAGGAAGAAACCTCCAGCAGAACCAGGCTCAGGGAGGGGCAGTCTTCTGCTGGGACTGGTTGGGGCTGAGGGAGAGAACCAGGAAAAACACATGCTGTGGAGGGGAGCAGAGATCGATCACTAATGATTAAATGCAGAGTGGTGCATACAGAGCAAAAAGAGAAAGAAACAGTGCATCATGGGAACCCCCCAGCAGTCTACGTCTATAGCAGCATAACTAAGGGATGGTTCAGGGTCACCTGATCCAGCCCTAACTATAAGCTTTAGCAAAAAGGAAAGTTTTAAGCCTAAACTTAAAAGTAGAGAGGGTGTCTGTCTCCCTGATCTGAATTGGGAGCTGGTTCCACAGGAGAGGAGCCTGAAAGCTGAAGGCTCTGCCTCCCATTCTACTCTTACAAACCCTAGGAACTACAAGTAAGCCTGCAGTCTGAGAGCGAAGCGCTCTATTGGGGTGATATGGTACTACGAGGTCCCTAAGATAAGATGGGACCTGATTATTCAAAACCTTATAAGTAAGAAGAAGAATTTTAAATTCTATTCTAGAATTAACAGGAAGCCAATGAAGAGAGGCCAATATAGGTGAGATATGCTCTCTCCTTCTAGTCCCCGTCAGTACTGTAGCTGCAGCATTTTGAATTAACTGAAGGCTTTTTAGGGAACTTTTAGGACAACCTGATAATAATGAATTACAATAGTCCAGCCTAGAGGAAATAAATGCATGAATTAGTTTTTCAGCATCACTCTGAGACAAGACCTTTCTGATTTTAGAGATATTGCGTAAATGCAAAAAAGCAGTCCTACATATTTGTTTAATATGCGCTTTGAATGACATATCCTGATCAAAAATGACTCCAAGATTTCTCACAGTATTACTAGAGCTCAGGGTAATGCCATCCAGAGTAAGGATCTGGTTAGACACCATGTTTCTAAGATTTGTGGGGCCAAGTACAATAACTTCAGTTTTATCTGAGTTTAAAAGCAGGAAATTAGAGGTCATCCATGTCTTTATGTCTGTAAGACAATCCTGCAGTTTAGCTAATTGGTGTGTGTCCTCTGGCTTCATGGATAGATAAAGCTGGGTATCATCTGCGTAACAATGAAAATGTAAGCAATACCGTCTAATAATACTGCCTAAGGGAAGCATGTATAAAGTGAATAAAATTGGTCCTAGCACAGAACCTTGTGGAACTCCATAATTAACTTTAGTCTGTGAAGAAGATTCCCCATTTACATGAACAAATTGTAATCTATTAGACAAATATGATTCAAACCACCGCAGCGCAGTGCCTTTAATACCTATGGCATGCTCTAATCTCTGTAATAAAATTTTATGGTCAACAGTATCAAAAGCAGCACTGAGGTCTAACAGAACAAGCACAGAGATGAGTCCACTGTCCGAGGCCATAAGAAGATCATTTGTAACCTTCACTAATGCTGTTTCTGTACTATGATGAATTCTAAAACCTGACTGAAACTCTTCAAATAGACCATTCCTCTGCAGATGATCAGTTAGCTGTTTTACAACTACCCTTTCAAGAATTTTTGAGAGAACAAGTCCCCCAGAACAGAACAAGTCCCCCCCCCCCCCCATGGTGCATTCTCATTGACACCAGAGTTTCATATTTGGATGTTGGGAAGTTGAAGGTGATACAGCATCCATTCAGTAAAAATAAGATGGAAGTTTTTCTTTTTTTTTTTTTTTTTTTTTTTTTTTTTTTTGCTTGGGTGACGTCTTCCAGCGTATCCTCATGCATGTTTCATGTTGTAGGGTGGAAAACGGAACAAATGCTACAGGGACAAGACACAGTGGCCAGAATTACAGGGTAACATGAACATCCACACAATCTGTGTCCTCTTCTATGGGTCTATGTGCTGTCATTAATGAAAGAAATCTCACCCATTAACTGTGTGTGTCAGGGCCGTGGGCGTGGCTGGTTCTCTGAGAGGGTGAAGCGGTCTCTGAACCCGACTCTGTTCAGGAACGTAGAGTACGACATGTGGCACAAGACTAAGAGAGGTGAGAAGATATTTTTTTTTAAGTCATCAAAAGTGATCAATAAGCACTTGGGCTGCAGTGAATTACATTTTTTTCGGTGGTCGACTATTTCAATTAAATTAGATAGAACTTTATTAATCCCTTGGGAAGACTCCTTCAGGGAAAGTGCCAGCAGAATTGGAGAGTAGCACACCCAGTAAGAGCACACAGAGTATCAAAATAGCAGTATGAAAAAATATGCAAAAAGTAAATACAAATATAAATACCAGAAGGACTGGCTCATGAGCTACAGTTGCTCCTCTCATTCCCGTCCTCTGTCTTCTTGTTACTCCTCCTCCCCCCGAGTGAGGAGTTGCACAGCCTGATACTTCTTAAAGTATCTATGTTTGTCAATTATGTAGTCAGCTGGTTTAGGTTTGATATTTTGTATGTTAAACTTGAGGCGATTGAGTAAAGTTACTGAGCTTGTGACATTTAAATGGATAATTAGTGAGTTTTGAGACAAATCAAACAAAACTCCATGTTTCACAGAGGTGTCCACATCATTTCTCACTTTCTGTGAGTTGAACACGTGCACATTGAAACCACATTGTGCATTTCCTCCTTTAGCCCAACAGAAGCTGGACTACAGCATTGCTGCTGGGATGCAGTACGCCGTAGGAGACCGCTGCCAGGTCGGTGTGAACCCAGACACCCTCTGTCATGATTCTGCAGTTGGGTATTTTGATTTTTTTTTTTTTTTTTGCAATGTAGGTTTGCCTCAATGGGAGTGGGAGGTGCTACAACGCAACCATTAAGGATGTGTCGCCGAGCAACGGTCCAGTCACGGTTTACATGGAAGAGCTTGGCAGGAAGTAGGTTACATTGTGTTTGTGTCACACCGTTGGTCAGCTGGTCGACACTTCTTAAGAGATGTGTGCTTGAAAACCCATTGTCACATGACATAGTGACATCCAGTACAAGAGAAAGTTGAGCGAAAGTTCTATCCGATGGTGTTAGATTCCACATGCGTCACATTAAGTTTGTGACGCACAGTTCCATGTATAGTTGAATGCACCTGTTAATTCTAGTGTGGATGTCTTCTTTGTGTGTCTTAGGCTGGTGGTTTTTGTGTGTTTTTATGTAGACAGGTGCCTTTGTCAAGCTTACGTCCCCTCCGTGAAGAGAACAGCTGGCGAACGGTCGCCAACAGAGACAAGAGGCTCAGTAACGGACACGGCGGAGGTGAAAAGACGCTACTGTGACCATGTTAATGTAAAAACAAAAAAACATACGTACTGTTACATAATTGTACTGTGGAAAGTCTGACTGACTGCCTCAATACCCATTAGTCTAATACACATCGTCTCGTCAATAATTCTAATTTAATAATAATTCTTTAAAACTACTTTCTCAGAATGGGAAGAGAGGGTACGCGGTAAAGGCAGGGGGAAGTCCCTCCCCCCATCATCCTCCGTTTCCCAGGGAACGGCGGTAGGCTCTGGTGGACGTCTGCAGAAACAGAGTTCTTGGCCTCCGCAGGCTGTTGTAGAGGAGCAGGGAGCAGCCAGGACCATCAGGTCAGTTTGTCTCTCTTTCTCAGATGAAATTTTCTGCTCCAAGATGTCACATTAACTCCATTTTCCAGGACAAAACAAAGCTGCTCTCCTCAGCCACTCCTCCCCATTCCTCTGTCCCTCTCCCTCCTCTGCATTGAGCAGAAGGACCAGCAGCTGGAGCCTTTTAACAGTTCAAACAGCTCTGCATGGGGAAAAGCCAGATCACACACAGAGCACACATCATGCTAGACAAGTTAACATCAAGAGAAGGTTAGCAACAAATAAAATACAATCATCTTATTCATTGAGTTGTAACGGTGTGTGTGTGTGTGTGGGGGGGGGGGGCAGATTTTAAAGACACAGGCATTGTGCCAAGGAATTCCATTCTCAATCTCTTGAAACAGAGTGGAAGTTATTCAAAGAAGTCAACAGTTTCGGTTCAGATTGGAGGAGATTCCAATCAGAGGGAGCAGAAAAACTGAAAGCTTTCTTTCCGGTTTCAGTGCGGACACGAGGCACACGGAGACATAACATGTCATTCAAATGCAGAGCATAACGGCTTTCCGATCTCTGAAGTAAACTGGGTAAATAGGTTGGAACCAGTCCAATAAGAGTCATCCAATGTGTATATCGCCTAACAGTCAAAGAGGGCATGCCAGCTTTGGCATGCAACTCAGTGGTGTGTGAGGCAACGACAACCAGTGATCAATCTCGGCACAGTGATAAAGCGATGTCAGCGACTCTGCACAACTGGTTAAAGCGCACATATACACAACATCATCGTAGTCCAGTCAGGGCAGGAATGCAGTTATCAAGAGCTTCTGGGCACTTAAGAGGAAACAACTTATTTCTATAAAGGCAGCCGAGCTTCAACCTTAGTTTGGAGATCAAGTGTTTGTTGTATGTTGATTCAAGTCTGATCACATTTTTTACAGGAGGTGTAAGGTAGTCAGTACTACTTTGTCTTTATAAACGGAGTGAGGGGGACTCGCATGTATATGAAGAAATGTGATGCACTAGACATGAACGTGCAGCCAGACCAAAAATTGGTGATGAACCCCCACAGAGGGAGCGTTGCTTAATTCTCTACACAGAACGCCATTACAGAATGAAACCTTCACAAACAGTTGCTGGCTGCTTTATCAATGTGGAAAAAATCTCATTTAGAGCAGAGGATGAAATTCAACTGTTTTTTTTTTTTTTTTTTTTTTTTATTATTATTATGTGACTCATTGAATGTGTAACATGTTTGAATTGTGCCTCCATATTAAAAGTACGCTAAAGCAGCCTGACTTGGTGTGTGTCACGTTATACGTGCCGTGAATGTGATACTTGCACAGTGTGATCAGCTCTGCTTTGGGAACATGTTGCCACATCCACCACCTCACAGCGCTGCTTTGTGTCCCACCTGGTGATCACCCAGGACGGTCCTTCTGTCCTAAAAATAGCAGCCAGGTGTTCGCTGGGAAGTACTGGAAAAAAACATTTATGCTAGTCCACTTCTCTCAGCCTCCTCATCAATATGATACACTATTAAGATGTTTCGCTGTAGGATTTATATGCTTTCCTACATATCTTCCATTTTTTTGTATATTTCATAATCAGTTCCTTGCAGAAACACAGGAGCACTTCTCAGATCACGAGATGAGCTACTGCTCAGGAACATTATTTGTCTTCCTGATTGTCCGTGTGCACCCAGTTCTTTAATGGTAAACTGGTAATAAAAGTTCTGTTTAAAAAATCAGAACTATTTATGCTGTGGTAGGGTGTTTTTTAAAGTATGTGCTTGCGTGAGATTCATTATGTTCTCTTTATTTGCATTTGTTTGTTGCGCTGGCTGCATTATGTCACAAAATGTTGGAATGTTGCCAAGTGGGAGGAGCCTAAATGTGGCTGTGTTTTTGTACATCTGTGGCTGTCTGACTGCGATTTTTGCTCCACTTGGTGGTGCGTCTGTAACAGGAACTAGACGGAGGCACTTGGAGTAATCGCTAAAACAGTATTAGGAAGGCGGTCGCTACATTTTAGTCAGCAGGATATCTGTAAAGCTTTGTGACATCAGGCATGTTCATGATGACAGTTTATGACAAAGTGGTTAAAATGTCAGACAGGTGTCCTCTGTCTGCTGGTGGAGGTAAATATGTCCATTTGATGTTGTGATGTGTCAGAACCTTCATCTTATGTAAATGACACAACAGATTTGACAAAAGGTTATTTTTGCTCTCAGCAGGAAGGCTGCATGCTCGGTGGACTCGCCGTTGTTTGGTCTGACAGAGCAGGAGCGCTTGGCCAAAGAGGAGGAGGAGAGGAACGTGGCTTTGGTGGAACTCCAGCTCCGAGATGAAACCAGTTTTCCGGCCCTCGGGGTGAGATGAACAGGACTCTGATTTGTCCACGGTGCAGCTGTACACGGTTTGGAAAAAAAGTATAAATTTAAATGTTGTCTTTTAGACTCAACCTACAGTTCAGGGTGAAGGTGGAAGGAGGAAGGGAGGAGAGAAGAGAAGATCCCAGAAAGCTGTCAAACTGGTATGATGATAGCAGACTGTGTGTTTTACACATTTTTATGCCGCTGGAAGTTCTTGTCCATCAACGTTTCCTTCACTTTGTTTCCAGAAAAGTCCAGTTGACGACATCGGAGCGCCATCGCCCTCTGCTGGAGAAAGACCCAAATCCTCCAGCCCCCCACTGGCATCTCCCGCTGCTGCTCCTGCACAGGCCAGCCCCGCCCCTCCATCCACAAAACCACCTCCTACTTCACCTGTGAACTCTGACCCCGGGCCAGCCCGGGTGAGCACGTTCAAGTCTCCCAAAGAGAACGTGGTTGCTACAGCAGCATCCGCTTCCAGCCCACCCCTCAAATCTGTGGCCGCCAACTGTGCCGCCGCAGCTGCTCCATGCACCTCCTCTGCACTGACTCCTAAAACCAACACCTCAGCCTCCAGAGCAAATGTCGTGAGAGTTAAAGGCACTGTATCAACCAGCGCTGCGCCGCTGTCTGTCACACCCTCCGCCGCTCTCCTCTCCGTCGCTCCTGTACTCCCTGCTGCTGCTCCGCCCCCAAGTCCTCCCACCACCACCACCACCACCTCCTCTCCTCCTCTTGCTCCAAATTCCTCGCCCTGTGTGTCTCTGTGCTCTTCAGGTTCTGCTCCCACTTTCATCGCTCCCATTGCGCCCTCTGCTGTTGCTGCGCAGGGCTTTCCTCCCCCCTCCTCGCTCTCTTTTTCTTCCTTCCTGCCCATTACCCCTCTCCCCCAGTGCTCCAGTCCACAGCCATCTTCCTCGCTCCTCCGTCGTTCTCCTCCTCCCTGTGTTGCGTCGTCAGCTTCATCACCACCTGCAGGTAAGCTTTAGTCTTAAATATTAAACAGGGTTTCTCGCTGTTGGAATGTGAGGTGTTTTTTGCAACTCCTTTTGGGGAGTCTGTGTGAGGAGTAGATGGAGTGTCTCAGACTGAGAAGTTCAGCTCCAAGCAGCATCACAGGTGTTTTACTACAAAATGTTCCTTATGATGTGTTGAAACTGTTTTTTGATCATTTATTGAATCATTTCTGTAGCTGTCCAGTCGGAAAACTACAGGGCCTCTGTTTTGTGTTGGAGATTTATATTTATAATTGGCAGTTGGATAGAATGTACTGAAACTGTTGAACTGTGACAATTAAGAAAGAAAATAACCAGTTATTTGATTCTGTCATTGATTGTGTTAAAATATTGAAGAGACTTTAATTTGTATCTTTTGTCACCAGCCTTCCCAAGTACTAGTGGGTCTCTGATGGGATCTTGCACAATCCAGACCATAACCCAGGATCCTCAGGTGCACACAGCATCCCTGGCGCAGATGGCACCACAGCTTACGCAGGCAGATGTGGTGCCCCATGTGCTCACAGCACCCCAGCCTACCCAGGCGCACATGGCACCTCACACCCTCCCGACAACCCAGGTGCACATGGCGGCCCACAGCCTCACAGCACCCCAGATGACCCAGGCGCATGTGGTGCCTCACACGACCAAGGCGCACATTGCGCCCCACACCCTCCCGGCACCCCAGATGACCCAGGCGCACATTGCGCCCCATACCCTCCCGGCACTCCAGCTAACCCAGGCGCACGTGGTGCCCCAGATGACCCAGGCGCACGTGGCACCCCACAGCCTCGCAGCACCCCAGACGACCCAGGCGCACGTTGTGCCCCACAGCCTCACGGCACCCCAGGCTCCCTATGCACACACAGCGGCTCAGGCTCAGACCCACACACGGTTTCCCCAGCAACAAAATCAAACCAGGTTTCCTCAGCCGGAGGTTCCTTTGTTGCAGAACTCTGCATCCCATAAGCAGATTCTTGCTCACCCAACTCAAAACAAAGTCCACATTTCTCACCATCAAACCTCGTCTCTGGTTCCCCAAACACAAATCCAGGCTCATCAGCCTGACACAGAGATGTCCTCAACCCAGATCCAAACAGGTGCTTCCAGCGATCAATCCCAGGCTCCTCAGCTCCAAACCCAGGCATCCATTTCCCAGGCTCATGTCCAGCAGGATTCCCAGTCCCACACAGAAGGGACTTCTGTCCCACAGACGCTGTACTGCTTCTCCCAGTCCAGTCAGTCTGTCTCCCAGCTCCAGCCTGAGCATATCCCAGTTCAGTCCTGTAACCCATCATTTTCCCAAACCTCTGTTTCTGCCCCTGCGCAGGCTCAGGTGTCACACCCTGTCCCAGATGATCAACCAGCCCCAAGTCCTCAACCATCCCACCTCCCACGTCAATCATCCTTGCTCTCCACCTCCCAGAATCATCCGCCTCCTCAAAACCAGGATCAGAGTGAGGCCCCGCCCCCTCCCACTCAGGGTTTTTCTATGGACCATCCTCCCTTGCAGCAGTCACACCCTCCTCACCCCCAGTTCCACCCTGCACATCCCCATCCTCACCCATCCTACCACCAGTCCATCGCGGCAGCCATTCCTCTGCAACAGCTATACCAGGACCCACTGTATCCCGGCTTCCCCCAGGGAGAGAAAGGTGATGTGGCTATGATCCCGCCCTACTCGTCCAGTCCTGCAGGGGAGGACCTCCCCCAAGGTTAGATGTTTACACATCATGGAACTAAATAGAGCGCAAACAAGAGCATGATGTGTGGGAAGATATAAACACAAATGAACCTATTCCTGTTCCCCACAGAATACACAAAGTGGTCAGATTATCCACCTTTTCACCAAAACTTTGATTAAAGAGGCTTCTGTCGATTTAAATCAAATGAACTGCTCCTTCACCCGTCTGTTGAGAGCTGGTTCACACCTGAATCTGATTCCAAAACCATTTTTGTCTGTATATGTACACCAGCCTCATGACATCACAAACATTTCTAAACATGCTGGGGTTTAACTAACCCCACCCTCTACTGGCTGGCAGATGTAATGGAGCAACACGTCTTCTTGGTGAAGTTTGTCTTTGTTGTTTTACTTCAGTGAGGTGATGAGTGTTGGTTTCTCTTTTACAGATGTCAACATCTTGAAGTTTTTCTTCAACCTTGGTGTAAAGGTACAAGAACGCAAACTACATCAAATAACCTCATGTTCACATAGAAATTCTGTTTTCTAAAGAGACTCTTCTGTTCTTCTCCCCCCACCCCCCAGGCTTACTCCATGCCCATTTTCCCCCCCTACATTTACCTTCTCCCCCTCCATCAGGCACACACCATGCATCCCAAAATCCCCTCCCGCTCCCCGTCTCCCGCCCATCATTACCCGCCCTCAACTCCGCCCATCAGGCAGCAGTCAGAGGTGCTGTCCTCCCAGTACCCCCCCGCTTCTGCATCAGTGCCACCTCAGTACGACCACCACGCTGCCCCCACTGAACCAACCCATCCCAGTGAGTCAACCTTCAGTCAGACAGGATACTCTGTCACCCACAGGATGCCCTGTGCCTTGTTGCCGTGGCAACAACAGCAGCTGCCTCCACCCAGAAACCCCAACTACTCCTCCGGCTACCCTGCCTCGACTGCACACTACCCGACTCCACCGCCTTCATCTCAGGGGTATCACCAAGGTCAGGTATCAGGGCACCCGCTGTACCCCACCACTGCTCATCAGTACCCTGCTTCGTCACTGGTATACCCCTCCCTCACCAGTCCCAGTGAGCTGCAGGTGACCCAGGGCACCATGGAGGCATTTCAGCACGCCAACAGTGAGGCGTTGGCCAACCTGGCCTCTGGGCCTGGCCAAGTCCCCAGTCCTCTGGAGGGTTTCACTGCTGCTAATGTGGCTAATGCTAATAGCTGCAGAACGTCAGCAGTCGCCGCTTTGCCGAGTTTAGGTGCGTTTAAATGCTATTTCTGCACAATGAGTTTTGGTGGCATCGAATGTCCCAGTTGTGAAAAAGTTGAGTTTTCTCTAGGCGAAAACCAAAAGAACTTTGAAATCAGCTCTTAATTTTGATGTTATTTTTATTTCCCATCAGCCCTCACCAAGAAGGATCAGAGAGAGAGTTTGACCAGAGCAGTGCTGCTGGTGGACCCACCCCTCAACAACAACCCCATCGTACGTACATCCACCCGCCACATACATCCACCCACAACAGTACAGATGGTACTCACTGATGAATATGAGGCATTGCTGTAAAGTGCTTTGAGCATCTGCTATAGAAGAAAAAAAAGTGATATAAATGCAGTCCATTTACTGTTTAGTTATTCATTGCATCATCTTTCACATAGCTACTCTGTTAGTTTATTTAATTTGGCGGCTGTAGTAGTTGTAGTAACATAGCTGTGAATACAATAGTATAATTTAGAATGATAGAAGAAAAAAAGGCACAGGATTGTAGTAGTAAAATTTTAAAACTCTGTTCATCTCTTAGCTCACGTGGGTTTCCGACCCTGAGGTGAAGGATGTCTCCATGACAACTTTGTCCAAGTCCAGCAACACGCCAGTTCTCCCGGCAATGTACGATGTCATTGCGAAGCCCGCCGGCCCAAGCGACGGCAGCCACACCTCCCGACCTTACCGGGGCCAGCGAAAGCTGGCCAATCCCTCCAAAGCGTTTGTCCCCGTGGTGACGGAAGGAGGTCAGGTGGGTTTCATGGCGACGGATTCGCTGTCGGTCGGCTGCAGCACAGAGGACAACTGGGACGAGTCGGAGGGGTTCAGCTCGAACCAGCGGGGGTCGAGGAAGAACTCTGGCAGAGGAGGGCGGGGGAGGGGCAGCTTTCACCGAGGCAGCAGGGGGCTGTACAGGGGGAGACAGGGAGACACGGGGGGCGGATTTGGTTATGTGCAGTTCAACGCCACCCAGAGGGGGCGTGGCCGGGAGAGAGGCTACTAGCAACAGCAATGAAAGATCCCCCCCCCAAAAAAACCCCAGATGTACGACTGGTGGACTGTGGTGTAGCAGCTGTGGACTGACCGTTCTCCCAACATGCACTGTGGTGAAGCTACTGACACAGATGGGACACTGCTCGTCGTGCCTTTAAGTTGTGACGCCGCGTTGCATCATGGGCCATGTTTGTATGTTGTCGTGTACAGGATACCCTGTTTCTGAGCGGTTTAGCACGTCAGTGGTCATCTACACTAAACGGTAAAACCACAATCGTATTCCCCGCGCTGCTTCTTAGATTAAAAATGTGTAAAGACTTCAGGTGCGTTAATGTGGCTTTCTTTCTTTTTTTGTTGTAGTTGTGCTTAGCGTATTTTTCCTTTTCAAATCGCACCAAATTTGACAGGTAGCTGAAAACGCAGTGCCTTACCTCGCACTCTGTGGCGCCGTTCGAATATCTGCAACAGGCGGCGCTGATTCTCAGTGACGTGATGTGCATCGTCTATGGCACAGTCTGACTGCTGGCGTGAGTTTTGCTAATCTGACCGCGCACATACCCGCTGCAGGTTTGAAGAAATAGCCGTTTTGTTAGTAGAATGTTGTGCGACATTGTGGCGTCTCTGAAATGAAGCGTGACTGTGGACGTGTAGATATTTAAGCAGCATCACCAGTAATGAACTGTGTTTTCTTCTGAGCGCCTGTCTGGGTCATGATTTCAAGTTGGAACTGAAAGAAGAGTTTTGTGGTAGCCGTGGACTTTTTGTTTGTGTGTTTATGTGGGTCTGTCCTTCTGTGTCTGGATTTAGAGTGCCTTAGTGTTGCTACTTTTATGTTGTATAAACTGCTGTACAGAACAAAGTCTGCTGGAGTTTTCTACGGGATTGAACCAATAAAACATTTCTCTTAACAGTCATTACTGATTTGTTACTGTTCTACAAAACCATGGGGTCCTAAATGACAACCACCCAGGCAGACAACCAGCCCATTCCAATTTTTCCATATGTTCGTGTCATAGCTCATGTTTCCTTATGATACTCCACATCTACCACATCTTGTGCCACAACTTGCTTATATTGTGCCTTTTTGTGAAGTGAAAGTGACTCTGGCAATATTGTTGGGTAAGTCAGTTAGCTGACGAGACCTTTAGAACATCATATCGACAGTTAACAGATTCCAAACACAAAACTAGATCTCAATTTGCAGTGAAGGAATAACATTTACCCGACGGGCCGTCCAATCGGAGCCGGACGCCTGGATCTGGAATGTTTCCAGTAGATTTCTGTGCAGCAGCACCTTGAACCGAGAACATCCGTTTATGAACAAGAAACACAAGGGAAGATTAAAGAAAGATAGTCAACGCTAATTATGAGGAAAATGCTCGTGGAATATTTTAGGAAGAGGTTTCAATTCCAAATCCACCTTCTGGCTTTGCCTTTGACAAACACGTAAACAGTGACACTCAGTGAAACTGATCCCTGTGAAAACAAAGTTCCCAGATGGTAAAAGATATTAATTTATCCAAGGTAAATAGACTGCATTTATATATAGCGCTTTTCCATCTGCATCAGACGCTCAAAGCGCTTTACAATTATGCCTCACATTCACCCCTATGTCAGGGTGCTGCCATACAAGGCGCTCGGCCAAGCGTAATGTGATGGACCTTGGACATCGATACCTGGTTCTCCAGCTGAGGACCAAGACCACAGTCAGAGCGTAGATCCTTGATCTAATCAGTGAGACTGAGAACACCTGCTGCAGGAAAAACAACGAAAAACACAAACAATTTGAGTTTGTTGACTTTGCAGATATGAGTGGAAATGTGCAGCTGAAGAAAAGCAACTTTTGTTTAAAAGAGCTGTGTTCTACATGTGGAACTGACGACACGACTCCATAACAGACACTACTAAATACACCAAAAAACAAGACTTCCCCCAAGATGTAATTACCATATGCAACCACATGATGGTGTTAACTTCATGACAACGCTGTAATATTTCAGACGTAAACTGTATTTTGGACGTCATTCTGAAAATATCTTTAAAACACACACCCACACAAAACACCTTGGATAAAGACTGTAGAGGAGGAATAAAAATTCTGACAGTTTGACACCTGAGACAGCTCAACTTTGTTGTTGGATCGCAGCATTTAGTCTCAGTAAAAATTACATTTGTAATGTTTGGGTTGGTGTTTTATTTTTAGAATATATATGGTGAGATTTTTCAAGCTGTTCTCTCATTTTTGACCCGGATTGTTGACCTTTGATCCTAATCATAAGCTTTGATCCTGACTGTTTCATTTGAATGTGATTGCTGAATTTAGGTCCTGATTACTTTTATCCTGTAAAAAGGATCAAAGCCAAGATTCCTTCTAATGATCCAGATGCATTTCAGAAACATCATTTTAGGCTGAAGTTTTTGGAAGCCTGAACCACAGGGACCTCGAAACCAAGACTTTATTTGAACCTTTAAACTGTTTCATCCACAGGCTGCACTGGAACATCATATATCCCCAAATGTGGAAGATTTAAACCTCAAAATGTGAGTTGAATTTTCAAATAGGAACCAATAATGTCTTGGATGTTTCACATTTCCCATGTGCGTCTTGGATTTAGAACCTGAAGTTGTCCAGAAGAAACCCAATTAGTCAAAGGTCAGTCATCGGGGACAGGGTCAAGGTCATGTCTGAGTGTTGGTCTTCTCCCAGGTCCTGATGCTGATTTCTACCAAACTTAGTTCATCGATGAAGACTGATCTAGAAACTGATTTTGGCAAAGGTGAACCTAATTTTACTGACAAACATACGTACTGGGTTCCCGCTCTGTTGTTGTTGCAGAAAAGAAGCAAAAGATGGAAATTGTGATTTTAGGACGTAAAATTCAAGAGGGCAGTTCCACAAAGATGATTGATTCAGATGAAATAACCTGAACATCCTGGAAAATTTCGTGGTAAAATAAAATACTTTCACATACGCTTGGTGTCAAAAGACAGCCCCAAATGATTCAGATTAAACCACAACATCACTGTCATAAAGAATCTTGGCTGCAGTATTTGAAATTAAAAAAGTCATCACTGCACGGAGCATGTACATCACGTTAGCTGTGAATTAAGATGTTTCTTTGTCCTACTGAATAATGAGAATAATTTGTTAAAGGTTTCTCTCTAACTTCGAACTGATTGTAATTCTGTTCTTACTGATGGGTCACCACAGTCACACATCGTACTCACTAGTATCTCCTCTCTGATTGGATAAATTTAAATTGTACATAGTTGGTCTTTTTACACTGTTATATTGAAATGAATGATTATGAATCACTTGGGTGGGTTTCTGTGCATATTATGAATCACTTGGGTGGGTTTCTGTGCATCTCCACCTTTTGCCACCCCAAGATGCTAAAGGTGAGACAGTAACCGAGACACTCATCACCACACTCACTTTTAATTTAATTAAATTTTCAAATGTGCAACTTTAAATTGTTGTTTTATAACCTTTATTCTCTTTTGGACCTGCAGGTCCTAAATCTGTGTACACATAGAAAATACATATAGAAATTACCCACTAATATTTTCGGGGGGCGTTCTGAAAATATTACTTTTATTAATATTATATTATTTTCCTTCAGTGCACATGAGTAGTTTTGAAATCTGCTGCTAACTCAAACTGCAATTTCAAAAGGAAAATAATTGATGTTGCTATTAATGTGTCAAAATTGGTGTGCATGAATTATTTAATTCTATTTCAAATTTGTAGGATGTCAAAAATTGGAAATAAGCGAAAAATTGATAAACCTTGGGGTCAGTGGGGTCAGAACAAATGAAGCTACAAAAATTGAGATCTTGTAATCAGCAGTACTCTAGCGATTTATTGGGAAAAATAAAACCAGCGTTAATAGTCTAGAAAACATGAAAATAGTCATTACACACCAGAACGATTTAACAATTGTAAATGTGGGTAAAAAGTTTGGTGGTATTACAACAATCACCGGCCTCGGACGATGTTCAGTTAATTTTGTAGAAAAAAAAAAAAGCAGATCACAGACATGACACAAAACTAAAGTCATTTCAAATGGCAACTTTCTGGCTTTAAGAAACACTATAAGAAATCAAGAAAAAAAGATTGTGGCAGTCAGTAACGGTTACTTTACGAAGCAAAGGAAAAAAATATGGAATCACTCAATTCTGAGGAAAAAATTATGGAATCGCCCTGCATCAAATCAGATCTGCTCATTAGTCTGCATCTAAAAAGGAGTGATCACACCTTGGAGAGCTGTTGCACCAAGTGGACTGACATGAATCATGGCTCCAACACGAGAGATGTCATTTGAAACAAAGGAGAGGATTATCAAACTCTTAAAAGAGGGTAAATCATCAGGCAATGTTGGTTGTTCACAGTCAGCTGTGTCTAAACTCTGGACCAAATACAACATGGGAAGGTTGAAGACATCAAAGCGTCAAGACAGAAAAATCGAAAAATGTACAACAAAACAAATGAGGAGGAAACTGTGACCGAACTGTAAGAAAAACGAAAGGCATCATTAACACCTAAACAGAAAAAAAAACAAGGTTACAATGGGCTGAATCTCGAATCTGCATTGGGCAAGGTGATGGATGATGCTGGGCTGAATCTCGAATCTGCATTGGGCAAGGTGATGGATGATGCTGGAACTTTTGTTTGGTGCCTTTCCAATGAGATTTATAAAGATGACTGCCTGAAGTCATTGATGATATGGGGCTGCATGTCAGGTAAAGGCACTGGGGAGATGGCTGTCATTACCTCATCAATAAATGCACAAGTTGTTTGGGGATGATAAAATCTCAAGATGATAATGCATCTTGCCATAGGGTCAATGTGCAGATCTGATTTGATGCAGGTGTTAAAATTTGGGGGGGAAAAAAAAAAGTAACCGTTACTGACTTGCCGATCCTGATGCACAGCACTCATCTTATATTTTCTACCCTCCCGCTCAAAAAAAAAAACAACAAAATCCGTCTGTTGTTTTGTGGTCCCATAATTAATATAATTAATTCCATTGAAAGAATTGTGACCGGCGGCGGGATCGAACCCCGGCGGCGGGATCGAACCCCTGAGTGCTCGCTCTAAAGAGCGGAACTCTACGAGGTGAGCCAAAGGAGAATTTTCGGTTTGATCTTCGCAGAATAGCAAAACAAAAAACACTGTGCAGTTCCTCAGTCCAGTGGATCACGTTGGTCCGAACAGCTGTTCTGTGTCGATCGAGGTGGTAAAATGTCAGTAACGTGTTGTTTCCCCGCGTTCAGACGAAAAATCGAAAAGGACAAATATCTTCACTTGGGAAGGCGAGAAGTTGCAGGGAACAACTTTACTGCAGTAAAATGTCAGCTCTTCATAGTTTTTGGTTTCATAACCCCCGTTGTCCATCCCTCAGGAAACTCGGGAGGGGCACACTCCCCTCCCGAGCCCACCCTCACACCCGTACAGGTAGCTCCAGGTACTCAGCCGCAACCACCAGGATTCGAACCAGCCGCTTTCTATTCCAATGCGACCCTGAGCGGTTTCTTAATCCTTTACGCCACCAAGTACCTTCTGATGAAGACCTGTCTGTACTGGTGTCTGTGCTGCTTCATGTGTCGTGTATTTGTCATGTTGTCTTCTTGTGTTACGTGTCATTTGTTCTTGTTGTCTTTTCTCATGTCTTCTTGTGTCATTTGTTGTCGTGGTGTCTTCTTGTGTCATCATGTTGTCTTCTTGTGTCATCATGTTGTCTTGTGTTCTTGTCATGTGAGTATTTCCATTTAGTAAGAAGATAATGAGACTATTGCTGACCATTTTAATGAATATTTTGTCAATGTAGGTAAAAAATCTTGCCAGTAATATTGATTCATTGAGCGTTAAATCTTTTGAAAATAAGATAACATTTAATAAATCTGTGTCAATGTTTGTTGGTGGAAAAAATGAAAAAGAAATAATTGATCTGGTGCAGAATTCTAAAAGTAAGAAACCAAAGGACTTCAATAATTTGGATTATGGCTTTATTGAAAAAACATCATTGATTGTATAGTAAAACCTTTCACTTATATATATCATTAAGTTTTCTTCACAGATGAAGATAGCCAAAGTAATACCTTTGTTTAAAACTCTGTGAAGAACAATATGGATTTACTACTTCACATGCATTGATGGATTTCGTGGAAAATATAGCGACTGCAGTCGATAACAAGCAATATACAGTAGGTATTTTTTTTTTGCTTTACAGAAAGCGTTTGACATTGTAAATCATGAAATATGGAATCAGAGGATTAGCATATGACTGGATAAATAGTTTACATGGTCGGTGCCCAGGTCCTTTGTTATTTATTTTATATATAAATGATATATGTTATGTGTCACGGATAATGAGGTGTGGTGCCAAATCACAACAAACAGTTGCCCCAAGGCGCTCCACATTGCAAGGCAAGGCCATACAATAATTATGAAACACAGTCTACGTCTAAAGCAACATAACCAAGGGATGGTCCAGGGTCACCCGATCCAGCCCTAACTATAAGCCTTAGCGAAAAGGAAAGTTTTAAGCCTAATCTTAAAAGTAGAGAGGGTGTCTGTCTCCCTGATCTGAATTGGGAGCTGGTTCCACAGGAGAGGAGCCTGAAAGCTGAAGGCTCTGCCTCCCATTCTACTCTTACAAACCCTAGGAACTACAAGTAAGCCCGCAGTCTGAGAGCGAAGTGCTGTAATGGGGTAATATGGTACTACGAGGTCCCTAAGATAAGATGGGACCTGATTATTCAAAACCTTATAAGTAAGAAGAAGAATTTTAAATTCTATTCTAGAATTAACAGGAAGCCAATGAAGAGAGGCCAACATGGGTGAGATATGCTCTCTCCTGCTAGTCCCTGTCAGTACTCTAGCTGCAGCATTTTGAATTAACTGAAGGCTTTTTAGGGAACTTTTAGGACAACCTGATAATAAAGAATTACAATAGTCCAGCCTAGAGGAAATAATTCAAACCACCGCAGCGCAATGCCTTTAATACCTATGACATGCTCTAATCTCTGTAATAAAATTTTATGGTCAACAGTATCAAAAGCAGCACTGAGGTCCAACAGAACAAGCACAGAGATAAGTCCACTGTCCGAACAGCTTCTTGACACCGTGGTAAACGAACTGGATAAATTTAAGGCTTGGTTTGATGCTAATAAATTGTCACTTCATCTTGGGAAAACCAAATGTATGATTTTTGGAAATAAACTTGTGCCTAAATGTAAAAGTGTAAATACAGATAGTAACTGAGAACAAATTTCTAGGTGTTATAATTGACAATAAAGTCAGCTGGAAACCTCATATAAATTATATAAAATTTAAAATGTCAAAATGAACTCTGGGGTAACACAAATCAAATACCAATCATGTATTTCTTTTACAAAAACATGCCATCAGAATACATTCTCTGTTTATAACTTTAAATTTAGTGAAATGTAGAGATTTAGTGGATTATATCACCATACAAACTTTGTACAAAGCTAATAACCACTTTATGTCCAGAGCCTGTTCGAGATCAGGAAATCTGAATACAGTTTACGAGGATGCATGGTTTTTAAGAAGCCTCCCGTACGTACTAATGTCAAGGTTTTTTGTGTTTCAGTTAAAGGGGTGAAGATTTGGAACAAATGTCCTGTGGAAATTAGATTGTGTAGTTATTTAGTCTGTTTTAAGAAACATAAGAAATTAATAATTTCTAGATATAAAGAAAATCATAAAACAAAAAAAGATGTATAAATTTGTGGATGTATGTATTTGAAATAAAATTCTATTCTGTCACGTTGTCTTTTGTGTCTTCTTGTGTTATCATGTTGTCTTGTGTTCTTGTCAGTGTCGTGTCATCATGGTGTCTCGTGTCACGTCATGTCTTCTTGCGTCGTCATGTTGTCATTTGTTCTTGTCATAGTGTCTTCTTGTGTCGTGTTGTCTTCTTGTGTCACTTGTGTTGTGATGTTGTCATGTCGTCAGTTGTGTTGTGTTTCTTGTGTCTTGTCGTCATTTGTTCTTGTCATGGTGTCTTGTGTCATGTCATGTTCTTGTCGTGTTGTCTTCTTGTCATGTGTTCTTGTCATTTGTCATGTTGTCTTGTGTGTTATGTGACACCCCAACAGTAAAACGTCAGCTGGTCATATTTGTTTGTGCGCACGCGTGCCCCCCAGAAACTCAGGCAGGTAAGCAGGTGGACTCCACAACTGTTTGTCAAACTTTAGTTTTTCTTGTTTGTTTCACTTCAGAACTCAGGAGAATTCATAAAGAAGTAGATTATTTGTAACCATTATTCTGTAAAACCAGAGAAATTAGTTTTGAGTCCAGATGAAAAAATGTCACTCAAATGTCAGAGGCCTGCTACAAACTTTTATATACAAAGAAAGTTATTTTATTATTGGTTGCCAGCAGACATTTTGAACATGTTTCACAGTCATTATTCTGTCCAAGATGTAAAGGAGATAAAATGTTATCATTTTTGGTTACAAGTTTGGATGTTTTATTTTCATTATTACAGTTTAGCGTCCTGGAGGAGATCAGTCACTTGTCAGTGGACATCATACAAATCAACACGCTGAATCTTCGACACCCGGTTGTGGTCAGAGTCCCAGCAGAGGCGGGAAGGGAAGTACAGGCCGCGATTGTGGCGTCTCCAGCATTGTGCATCAGATAGCGGCAACTCTTGAGGTCACACCACAGCTGGACATCCTGCATGAGGGGGGAAAAAAAAACCTTTAAATGTTTGCTAATAAATAAATGCACTTTTAGTTTGTTTTTTTTTGAAATTGTAATAAAGTGACACTTTAATATATAATTGATCCATTCAGCACATCAGATAACTGACCTGCAGCCAGCTGTGCTCGCTCCAGCAATGTTCCCACAGTGAACCTCCATCTGACAGCACCTGCAGCAGGTTACACACACACACACACACACACACACACACACACACACACACACACACACACACACACACACACACACACACACACACACACACACACACAGTTAATTAATCAATGTAAAGGTTTGTGGCCAACTCTTAACTTTCATACTCCCTGAATACACCATCAGAGCCGGCGTGAGCGTCTCACCCTCCAGGGAGATGAAGGCGGCCTGATGTCCTTGTAGAGGACATCAGGCAGCAGATCACAAGTCCAGTGAGCGGTTATAACTGCCAATCACCTCGGGGTCCAACAGAATGACATCGGCCGGCTCACTGGAGGAAGAGATGAACAGTCTGAAGATGTACAAATAAAACAAACTGGAGGGCGACTCTGGCACCAGATCTGCAACGACGAAATTAATGGTGAGTGTGTGAGAGACAACAGAGCAAACAGGGAAGAAAAAAAAAATGTGGGAACATATCAGGCATCTGTTACTGAGAGTTCTGGTCATGTGGGAAATAAAACCACTCAGCTATGGCTGGTCCTGATTTTTGTCATCTGGAAATTAAACCTACAATCAAATGGAGCTGTTCAACACAGTGAGCAAGTGTATATATTTATAAAACACAAAGCTGTAAAGCTTTTTTTTTTTAATTTATTTTAAACAGTACTATCCTTTTATTCCACTACAGAAAGAAGCATCTGAACAGCACCATCGAAAGCAGAAGCGTTCTTATATTCACAGACGCGTGCACAGTCTGTCCACACTGCCCTCCTGCGACACCTTCACATACCATCAAGTCCAAGACCATGCAATGTCACAATAAAACAGCAGATGATGAAAGAATCCAAACTCAACCTCAAATGATGTCACACCAAGCACCAAAATAATAATAAATCATATCTGAGGTGTTTCCAGTGCGGAGCTTCAGTACGTTTACCTGCTTTGACACAGAAGTTTGTATATTGATGAAAAAGTGACCTAAAATCTTATTTTTCAGTCCAGCATGCATCCAAACACCTTTATGCACCAACAGCAGACAGACAGTTACTGTCTGGGGAGATCCACCTACTGTCACAGTGGGTGGATGTCATTTTTTGGTGGGGGGGTTGCTAATAAACAAAAGCCTTTAAGGTCTAGAAATGGTGATGACCATTGTGGTATTAAAAAAAGAAAAATCAATCATGTGCGCTACAAAAATCTACAATTCTTTACTTAATTACTTACATGAGGAACACAATCTTCCTGCGTACATTCAGGCACAACACCCCCCCCCCCCCCCAAGGATCAGATCATTTGAATTATGATCATAAAAACAGTTTGAAGAAACGTGAACAAGGAACCACTAAGCCCACGTAGTCATAGGTTCAATGAATGAAATCAAAAAAAGATTCCTATTCAGTTTTTGCTGTAATGCATAGTAGAGGCGCACGGGTTCCATCTCCAGAGTGTGTTTTCTGAGTGGTGTTTCCATTACTGCTCGTCAAACATGGCTCTCGTAAAACATCTGGCAGGGAGGATTGTTATTGGCTGGCTCGTTTACAGCCACGTCCACGCTCTGCTCAGCCAATGCCCCAGCCTTCTCCTTGGTAAGGGGAGGAGCGGAGGACAGGGCGTCAGCCTGGGGCAGCGCTTCTAAGCCACAGTGAACTCAGTTGGGGAGTGGCAGGTGGACCGACACCTGGATGGCGATGTGCTGCGGCTGGTCCTGAACAGAGGAGTTGTCGGAATCGGCCGCCGGGGATTCACTGCGCTCCCTCTCCCGCCCTTGTTCCCTCTCCTGCAGGATGGTGAAGACATCCCGGACGACCCT
Organism: Thalassophryne amazonica; assembly: GCF_902500255.1. Taxonomy (NCBI): domain Eukaryota; kingdom Metazoa; phylum Chordata; class Actinopteri; order Batrachoidiformes; family Batrachoididae; genus Thalassophryne; species Thalassophryne amazonica. The sequence continues at coordinate 27,946,323 of NC_047125.1, read as the reverse complement.
GCCTGCGGAGTCACGGCGTCCCTCAAGTGCTTGCTGCGCAAAGGTGTGCCTCATCTCCTCCACCCCCACCACCTCTAGGATCTCCTCCATGAAGGTACAGCAGTTCATGATGAGCGGCGGCAGCGGGATGCTGCGTGCCAGCTCCTCGATGTACCGCACAAACTCCATGGTCTTGAACTACGTCACTTTGGCGAGCTCCAGCGTCTTTCTTGGTGATGATGGGGATGCACTTGGCGATCTCAAAGGCTTTCTGCTGCTTTTCGGCGCCTTCAGTGCAGAAGAACTCGATGGCTTTCTCGGTCTTCTTCAGGTGGCTGCTCATCATGCAGAGGCGCGTGATGTTCAGAGCCATGATGATGGTGAAGGTCACCAGGCACACCACCAAGTAGTAGATGCCCATGTCGCTGTTGCTGAAAACCACGCACAGAGTCACCGTGCAGTTGGAGGTGCCATGCACGTTGGACGCCATGCAGGTGTACTTGTCGCGGTGTACAAACTGGATGCTGGTGATGTTGAGGACGCCGTTGTCAAGCAGCCACCACTTCCCCCCTACAGAGAACACACATTAAGGCGCTTTTCTACTCGGCTCTACTCGGTTTGTTTCGAAGCGTGAGCTTTTCTACTGCAAATAGTACCTCTTCAACGTGGGCGGGTCAGCAGAGCAAACTGCAGTGACGTCGTTTTATATGCGACCGTGTGTTTACTGCTGTGAGTTTTTAAGAGAAAGTTGCTGGCGGCGAGAAAAACACGCTTGAGATGTACACAAGACTTTGGGAATTCATATGAAGATGAAGACAAGATACAAGCTGCTAGAGATGATGCATGACGGTAAGCTAATCGTTAGCTTCCTAAGTAGCGCGTAAATAATTAATAACTACAGGCTGTCGCTATTAACTATTAAAATTGTGGCTGTCAAAATAAAGCGTTAATTTAGATTAATTACAGCACCTATCAAGCCTTCAGTCACACTTTGCTCCATTTTGTTTTGACGTCAGTGACTTGGTCTGTAAATAAAGACGCGTTTCTGAGCAATAAACGTGTTAATGTCAATACTTTTTTTTTTTAAACCAAAGTAACTTGCTTTGATAACTTACTGTTAAATATTGCATTTACTGACGTTCACGCACAAAATGTCGATTCGGTTTTAATGACCGTTAACGTCGTCATTGAACGCAGACTTAAAACACATTAAAAACGTGTTTTTCATCCAGATTTTAATGTTCAATGGACAAATTTAAAATATAAAATCTAATAAGATAATTATTAGATGAGTCATATTATGCAGAAAGAATCAGCCTCCAAACTCCTACAATTTTGTTTTTATAGACATTTATAATATATCCTTTTATTGTCATTGTACACAAATACAATGAAATTTGCCTGCATTTAACCCATCCAAATGACAGACAGTTCTCCCAACTTAAGACCAATTTACAGCTTGTTTAATACCTCTTTGATATGTAACAAAAATAACCCTGATCTTTTTTTTACCTGATTATTAAATGCCCCAAACACACAGATCTGAGGTTTTTTTTTTTAAATATACCTGCAATTAAATGATTTAGATTAACTAATCACAAACCCTGTAATCACTTACATTATTTAATAACCTGACAGCACTAATTAAAATATGTATGCTGTATGTGTGTTTCAGATGGTTTTCTCAGAGTCACCGCTGCAGAGGTTCATGCCACGGAATGGGACACCTTTGTCATCATGTTATACACCAGTTATGTTACACTGTGAATTTTGAATAAATTTTTGTACTTTTTGCTAAAATGTCTCCACTTTTGTGTAACATCAGTTTGATTTGCCCCAACCAGTCCCAGCAGAAGACTGCCCCTCCCTGAGCCTGGTTCTGCTGGAGGTTTCTTCCTGTTAAAAGGGAGTTTTTCTTTCCCACTGTCGCCAAGTGCTTGCTCACAGGGGGTCGTTTTGACCGTTGGGGTTTTTACGTAATTATTGTATGGCTTTGCCTTACAATATGGAGCGCCTTGGGGCAACAGTTTGTTGTGATTTGGCGCTATATAAATAAAATTGATTTGATTTGTAAAAGTTACAAAGGTTTACTGATTTAAAGGCTAACAGTTTGAAAGGCTGTTTAAGCATAATCCAGTAGTAAAATAAGTTTTACATTTAATGGGGTCATAAATGTAAATGTAACAGACAGTAAAACTGGTTGTTCAAAATTCCTTGATGTAATGGTGCCTTCACTGAAGCGTCTTGATTCCTTATCAAAGTTTTTCACACCGTCTTTCTCACCATGTTCCATCTCTGTCCGACGTCGCTCCGTGACACAGACATCCCAGAAAATGCTTTTAAAATTTTACAGCTGTTAAAGTATGTGACGTCCACATGCTACTTTTAGCTTAAGAACAGTGTCTTGCAGCAACATTGCAACCAGCCAGTCCCCCGCTTTACAACAACCACATTTTGACCGGCATCATCTGGATCTGTTATACAAATCAGTGTCTGCAGACTTAAAAATCTTGCACGATGTCGTTAAAAAAGAAAGCTTTGTGATAGGCATTTTACAAACTTGGTGATGATCACAACACTACCCCCCACCCACAACAAAATACGTGGAATTCTGCAGATCCGTGGAGTAAGTCAGTATTTTTTTCTCTACATAGCTAGTTTTACTGCAACTTATGTAAAAAAAAAAAAACGGGAACAAGAAACATGAGTAAAAGGTTTTAGCTGATATTCTTTAAACTGGTGTGTGACTGAATATTAACTCCATGTTGTTACAAAATGTTTTTTTTCTGGAATAATACACCTCCATCTACTGGACAAATGGTGCAAGGACATTTTACATTGCCGACAAATATTTCAGCAACTGTTTATGAAAAATTATCAGCGTTCTATCGGCAAAATTTCGGCCGATAGTGAGTACTCTGAAAAGGGCTTATATCGGTCTGGCTCTAGTTTAATCTTTTCATTCTTCATATGATATCTTTCTTCCAGGAGATGCTGGAAATGTATCATTCAATACAAAATTAATTTGGTTTTTGGGGCCCAGAGGACCCTAAACCCCAGCAAATTTTCCTCGGATTTCACAATTTCCATTTTACAGCCGTCTAACAGGGTGTAGTAGACAAACTAAGGCATGCTGGGATATCTTTAACCTAATAACTATTTTCTTGTCTAAGTAATCCAAGAAATTTTGGGCTGTAAACACAGAGAGGCACTTACCGGTGGTTTCAACATTAATACTAGATGTTGAAAACTGGTTTTCTGCAGACTTTTGCTCTCTAGAGGTGAATAAACGTATGACCTCTGGTGACGTGAAAAAGGAGTTGACAGTCACCAAACGCTGCTGTCGACACTTCACCTCCTATTTTGATGGACAAACATCGAGTATTTTTAATCCCCATGAATAATCTGTCAGGTTTCTTGTTTGCACCGTAATTTTGTTAACTTTCATTATACATCATGCGGGACATCATGCCCCCAAAACCTGAAACAAAACACCAGAAAATAACTAAAAATACAAATCGGCAAATGTTTTGTTCAATCAGTCAAAGACAGAAAGAAAGAAAAAAACAACAACAACAACAAAAAAAAACAGTGCCCTCATGAATCAAAGTTGATGCACCTGAGAAAAGTTGCTAAAACAAATTTCATAGTGTGGTCACGCATTATGCTTTTGGCCCCAAACATCAAAATAACACCAATAAAACTTCAAAACGGATTCGGTCACATGAGTCTGAACCAGATTTATCCTTAGCTACTAACAAACTGAGGGACACAAAAAAAACAATTTGACATTTAATGAATCATCGCGATAATAAATATTATCGTTGATTTCGGCTAATTCTGCTGCTAAAGCCGTTTGTGCTACATGTTAGTCACATTTAATTTTTTAAAATAATTACTATAAGCATAATTTCAGCTTCCGTTGAGGCTTTTAAATTCCAGTAAATCAACAATACAGCAGAAAGGAGGGACGCCTGGGCTCCGTCTATTTCCAGATTTCAGCTCAAACGACGCGCTTTTTCAGCTCATATCGATCATTACAATATTAACGCAAAAGATGATCGTCCGCGTATCGTTCTATGTGTATTAATCACATCAGGTATAAAAATTAAATCGTGCTTTTACTTATAACGGACATGTCAACATATTGCATGGACCCGGCTATGTGCTGGAGATCGAATTCCCAGATATCTTTCCAGAATATTCGCCCTCGATAACGGATCTATGTGATTATTTTAGTGTCTAATTTTACGTATCGCGTGTTTTATTCCTTGTCATTGACACGTTAAAGCAAAATATATTCACAGAAATGTGTTTTAAAGCACATTTCTGTGAATATATTTTGCTAACATCCGCTAGCTTTACGGGTGGAGCGGATGTTAGCCGCTTAACCTTCACTAAAAACAGAATTTTCTGACGACAAATTGCTTGTTCATAGTTACATCATGGCTTGAAGCAATTTTTTAGTGGAAAATACCAGAATCAGTAGCTCGTCGTTCGACAGCATCGCCGGACCTACGACCGACCGATATGCAGCAACTCTTCTTCTTTTCTTCTTCTTCTTGTAATTTACTGGCGGTTGGCATCCGGAATGTTGCATTACCGCCACCAACTGTGCAATTGCGTAACTACAGGTGTGGAGCATCGACGAAGGAGTGACAAAATAAAAAAAAAAAAAAAAATGAAATAAAAATAAAATAAATAAATAAACAAATAACTAGATAAATAAGGTTAACTAAATACTATCAAAAAGTCCTGTGTTCTTAAGGAACTTAAACACAAATCCCCAAGCTGATGGCACAGAGAAGGAAAGTAGTCCTCAAGAGAGAGCCTGGTCTCCCCCAGTTCCCTGACCTCCTCTAGCAGAATACGTCTGTCTATGCTGTACGCTTGGCAGTCTAACAGAACATGATGAACAGTCTCCATTTCCCTGCAGTGAACACAATGACCCATAGCATGCTTGCCAATAATGTGGAGATTATGGTTCAGCCTAGTGTGCCCTATCCTAAGCCTTGTCATTATCTGCTCTTTCATCATTAAGAGAATATAACTTTAAATCAAGACACTTCATAATGATATGCTATTTAAAATTATTTTAAATGTGTTCCAAAACAAAAAGAGAATTAAGTGGCGCATAAAATTAACCAGAACCAGTAGTCCACTCTAAATTAACATGTTGATCTGGATCCGGTGTCCCAACGATCTGCACTGAACCATTTAGTGTCCTTGTTTCATTGTATTTGTCTCAGTAACACAGATGGCACCGAACACAAAATCATAGATCACTCAGGTTTGACTTTAACTGCTGCCCTTTGATCCTCCTGGCTCATCTTAAATCCTAATCTTTGACCCTGACTGCTGAAGGCTCATCTTTAGTCCTAATCTTTGATCCTGACTGCTGATGGCTCATCTTTAGTCCTAATCTTTGATTCTGACTGCTAATCTTTAATTCTGATGGATCATCTTAAGTCCTAAACTTTGATCCTAACTGCTGCCCTTTGATCGTGATTGTTGAAATTTGACATGAACACAGATTAGCTCAACTGCTGCCCCTTGATCCTGACCACTCACTTTTGATTTTGACTGCTGGACTTTGATCCTGATTGCTGACTGATTTGATTGCTGATTTATTCCTTGCTGAAGGTCTGTATATCACTGATCCTGCAATCAGGATGAAAAGAATCAGGATAAAGTAGCGGGTGACCTTTGATCCTGATTCCTGAACTCATCTGCAATCCTGATTACGGGATCAAGTAAATGAATGAAGATCAAAGATGCAATCAGGATCAAAGGAAGAGGATGCACCCTGTGTATCAGAGTTCCACCAACTCTCATTAAAATTTGTTACCTCTTGAAGTATCCGGATAACTAACTGACTAACTAGGATCATGATGGTTTCACATTTCGTGTCAGATGTTGATGCAGGTCGGCAACGCCTCCATGTTTGTTTTGATGACTCATACAAGGATGTTGGACCAAACAACCTCTAAGAAAACGTGATCACATGTGAGCAAACTGTTTTTCTCGTGGTTGTTCTGAGACATTTTTCATTGTTGTCTCAGCATCTGCAGTACATAAATAAAGAACATTAATTACGTCCACTTTGGTGAAAACGGATTCAGTGATTTTTTTCAGATGTTTCTGGTAACAAATTCATTGTTTTTGATAATAACACAAAAACAAACAAAAAAAATTATGTTGCACTTTTCTGCAGCTCAGGAGGAGAACATCTCACTTGCTGTCAGTGACCATGAAGGGTGAAGGGATCAAAACCCAGCGTTTCATTTGTGGTGCACTAAGTGAACAGTTTGATGCACGTCTGCATTCATTTATAAAATTATTAACAGTGACGGTTTGGACTGGAGCCAAACCGATCTGCTGAGGCGCGGCGAGAGAAAACGCCGCTATATATATATATATATATATATATATATATATATATATATATATATATATATATATGTGTGTGTGTGTGTGTGTGTGTGTGTGTGTGTATGGTATGTGTATGTATGTATATATGTGTGTATATATGTATGTATATATACACATACCATACATACCTCGTATACATACACATATATATACATACATATATACATTACACACACACACACACACACACACACACACACACACACACACACACACACACACACACACACACACACACATATATATATACATACATACATACATACACACATGCACATACACATATAAATATAAACGTAACATAATACAATACCATAGTAATATAACACAGGAGTGAATAATAATTACACACTGGACAGTATAGACAAAATAACACACAACAGAGGACCAGACAAGACACACAAGGAACACATATCGTTGGATTAATTGTGATGATTATTACTACTGTTGTTATTTACCCTGCTTAGTTTGAGGCGCTTGAGATGTCTGCATTAAAACCACAGGTCCTTGGTGAGGACCTGTTAAAATATGGGGTCGTATGAGGGGCAATTAAAAAACACAGGACCTTAGTGAGGTAATATCCTGAGGTTATCCCAAGACGTTACTACCCACTGGTCCTGCTAAAGTTTGATGTTGGTGCATTAAAATGGCAGGTCTGATGGTGAGATGGTCTCTCAAGGCAGGGGGCTACCCTGGAGTACCATCCCTATACACCTGCCAGGTGTGAATATCGAGATTTGGATGGTCATGGATACTAAGACAGAACAGAACCAGCAGCATGACAGATGGCTCACAACACCACAGGAGGACAAACACACACATAAACAACAAGGACAAACACACAAACAAACATGTTGGTTATCAATCTAATCTGTGTTATATTCATATTACTACGAGGTCTATTAGAAAAGTATCCGACCTTATTATTTTTTTCAAAAACCATATGGATTTGAATCACGTGTGATTACATCAGACATGCTTGAACCCTCGTGGGCATGCGAGAGTTTTTTCACGCCTGTCGGTTACGTCATTCGCCTGTGGGCAGTCTTTGAGTGAGGAGTCGCCCACCCTCTCGTCGTATTTTCATTGTTTATGAATGGCTCGGAGACTGCTGCTTTGTTTCATCAAAATTTTTTCAAAACTGTAAGGCACAACTGAGTGGACACCATTCGATAAATTCAGCTGGTTTTTGGTAAAAATTTTAACGGCTGATGAGAGATTTTGGTCTGGTAGTGTCGCCGTAAGGACGGCCCACGGCGCCTGATGGCGATCTGCACTTCAAGGCGGCGTCGTCTCACCGTTTCAAGTTGAAAACTTCCACATTTCAGGCTCTATTGATCCAGGAAGTCGTCAGAGAACAGAGAACTTTCAGAAGAAGTCAGCATGAGGAGTTTATTCGGACATTCCATTGTTAACGGACATTTTGTAATGAAAGAACATGCGGGCAGAGTCGCATGTCGGGCCGGACCCGACCGCGGGGGGTCGCGACAGGAAAAACACCTCCGTTGGAAACCTTAACGGCCAAGTTGGAACATGCCCAGCTGTTAAACAATTTCTCAGTTACTCACTTGTTGAAAGCCATCAAAAGCCGCCTGAATTTTACAAATGGTTTTCAACACGGAGGTGTTTTTCCTGTTGCGGCGCACACAGATTCGCCGAGTCATCACGGAAACGACTCTGCGAATTTGCGCGCACGTCTTTCATTAAAAAATGTCCTTAAACAGTGGAAAGTCCGCATAAAATCCTCATGCCGGCCTCTTCTGAATCTTCTCTGTTCTCTCACGACGTCCTGGGTGAATTAAGCCTTAAATTAGGATGTTTTCAGGTCGAAACAGGCCGACGACGGCGCCTGGAAGCACTGCACGACGTCCCGCTCCGTGGGAAGTCCTTACACCGACAGAAACACCCCATAATCTCTCATCAGCCGTTAAACTTTTCCCCGAAAACCAGCTTAATTTCTCGAAGAGTGTCCACTCGGATATTCCCCACAGTTCTTTTTGGAGATGTCTTCTGTTTCCTTTTTTAATCAATTTTTCAATTTTGATTTGCTGATACAGTGACTAGATTTTTCTATGATACACTGGGCGATATATATGCATATAGTTGGGTAATGAAGTCCTGTATACAACATTTGTGTTACTGATATAGGTATTGCAGTGCCTATAATTTGATTTGTCTATACATGGAGAGACTGACTTATTAATTTTTTTGCTATACATATAATAACATGTTGCAAGTGACAAAGGAAAATGTTAAGAGCAACTGATGACCACTCCATCAACGTGGATATCTGGAATATTTGTGTTTTATTATGGATGCGTGGATAATTTTATGATGAACACTAGGAGTGAGCTCCCTATTTTCATTGTTATTGTCTTTATAACTTCTGTATCAGATCTTTTCCATATTTCATTTGATATGGGAATACAGTAATCATTTGTTGTTGGTTGGGTGCAGAATTATCTAACAGATTAATCTTTGGAAATTGATGGGGAGATAATTCAATTCACATTCAATGGTCTTAGAAAATTTAAAGGTTAATGATAATTTGAACATGACACCTTGAATGGTAGTTCCCTCTCACACCTTGCTGCCCCTGCATTGATGGCATGCTGTGTCAGGAGCGTTTGGAAGGCGGGATGGCTTATGACGGGTAAGATCCCACCTCAAACCCAGGACGACCTAGCAGGCACCGTCACGATTACGTCGATGTCTCAGAGAGACCCTGACTTATTACGTGGGCACTGTGAAGGAGCATCAGAATGGGGTCAATTGATGGTTGCCTATGTGCCTATATGGTTGGCAGAAAATTGATTTGATTGGAATATCTGATCATACATGGGAATTGAATTATGCCAAATGGTCTTTATTATTGACATTATAGATTAATGTCAAGAGGGAGAGTTGTTAGATAATATCTGTGCTAATTCTGTTTTATGTTAGCTATTAAGTATTTCTGTTATTTGTTTGGGAGTTCTGAGAAATATGTTAAGTTTTACTCTATCGTCTGTCCAAGTTTCAGATACAGGGACAGCTCCCCTGTTGGTAAGAGCCAGTAACATTAGAAATATGAGACTAAACCACACCCATATTAACACCCACAAGGTATAAAAAGTGTTGTATGACTCATTTTAGGGGCCTTTCACAAGATGGACGCTGTCTGTGAGGGTCCCAGGCCTGGTTTCTAACGTGACCTTGAATAAACTCAAAATGAGGAATACAGTGGTTTGGTTTTTGGTAAGGGGCAGAATTTTACATAAAAAGAACCAGGTAGAAATAACATAACCAAGTGCTTTACACATCAATGCCTCACATTCACCCCGATGTGAGGCTGACGCCATGCAAGGCACCCACTACACACCGGTAGCAAGTAGGGGATTAAGGATCTGGCTTTGAAAATGTTATCAATTCAACCATGGGGCCCTAGGGGGCAGTGCCCGCCCACTGATATGCTTGGGGCCGCCCCGGCCCGCCCACCCAAGCCAGATCAGTCACAGATCTCAAATAAATAAATAGATAAATAAAATCCTAATTTAATTTTATTGTACTTGCTTTGGGTTAAAACGGCCAGTGTTGCATAATCACTAAGACATTAAATATATTAAAACCGTGTGAGTTTGTTGGAAAGTTTGTCTACGTATGTAATAACGTCAGTGTTGCCTAGCAACAAGTTACCGCGTTTATGGGGGGAAATGAAGTGAGTTTTTGAAAGAGGACAGCGCTGGCACTCTACTCAAAGTAGGTCCAAATTTTTATTGTGTGTGTGTGTGTGTGTGTGTGTGTGTGTGTGTGTGTGTGTGTGTGTGTGTGTGTGTGTGTGTGTGATGGCAAATTGCTACTGCTACCCCTCCGTTGGTTGCTTTGAAATACACCCGCCGTGGTGTTTTTTTTTTTTTTTTTTTTTTTTTTAGTTTGAGATGCTGCTTGTCATCTAATACGTCATGTGCACGCTCAGTGGTGGTGGTAGTGGTGTGTGTGTGTGTGTGTGAGACTGAGTGAGTGAGTGAGAGAGAGCGAGCTGGTCCGGTCATGGTTAATGTGATGATTATTGTGAGGGATTAGGGCTGCGTGAATAGTAAAAATAAGCAAAAATAAGCTATTAATAGTGGTGCCCACCTGGTGGATTTCATAAGCCCCCCTTAAAGGAGACCTGCATTGAAATAAATGTGGTCAGATTTCAGAAAGAAATAGCTGATATGTATTTATAAGACCCTTGTGAATGCAGTAAAGTAAATCTGTAAGCCCAAATTTGTAATTCAGCAGAGAAATCTTCGTTTAAAAATGACAAATTTGCAGCTAAAATTTAGCCCTCTGTGAAAACAGTTTGTACATCAGGGACGAGACGACGCGTTCCCGCCTTCAGTCCGATCCCGCATTGAAATTGATTTTATCTGTTAGTAATGTTACTGTTATACACATTCTGGTTTCAACATCCAAAAGTAAGCTGCAATGAATGTGAGATACAGCTCTGCTTGCTCAGATCCGGGGATCAGATCAGCGGCGGCATCGACAGCGGGCGACATTATTCCCCCACACCTCGCTCTCACTCACTGCCCCCGATACGCTTACCGAGTGCATGCGCTCATTAAATGCTGCCGCGGGCCACTCACACCCCCGTGTCTGCAGTGCAGCCAGCACCACCTCTCTGTCTACTGAATATGGAGATGCAGCCAACTTGGCACAAGTCCAGAGACTACGCTCGCCGTTTTATTGCAGAGCGCGCGGTGACACCTGTTGCTCGCAAGGACAGACTTCTTTCTGCAAAATCCGCAGCGCCGCACGTCTCGGTAATTGGAGCCGCAGAGCTCCATGGCCGCTGAGAGAGGTTTATATATTTTTAATGACTTGAATTCTTTGCGGGTCTCGCCTCTGTAACCCGCGACGGTACACCGGAGGTGAAAGACAGTAGATTTTCAATGCGACACCACTCAATCAAACGGGCGTATGAAAAAGTCCCCAAAAATAATTTTCAAGCACAAATAAAAGTAATGTGTACTCACCAAGCGTACCGCAAGACAATATGAAGTTTTAAAAAGTAGATCCTTCCGTATAAGACAAGAAAAAGGTGCAGATGCAAACTGACGTAAATCCACAAATTACAGTTGGCGTGCGCAATGCATGCTGGGAGAGGGTCTTCTCCCTGACGTCTCGGAAGCGTCCATGATGAGAGGGACAATTTGCGGAGGGCTAAATGTTAGCTGTAAATTTGTCATTTTCAAATGAAGATTTCTCCGTTGAATGACAGATCTGGTGTTGTGTGGGCCGCTGAAGAGGAGGTACTGCTGGCCCACCACCAGAAGGCGCCCTGCCTGAAGTGCGGGCTTCAGGCACGAGAGGGCGCTGCCGCCTCAGGAACAAGCCGTGGTGACAGCTGTCACCCATCATCCGTGACAGCTGTCACTAATCATCACATCTGGTATAAAAGCAGGAAGACACCTCCACCAAACTGCCGAGATATCATCTTCATCTGGAGGTAATACTCTCAGCCTTTTGTGATTTATAAATCTGTTATTGTGAGTGTTTGCAGGAGAACCGGTCGTTTTTTACGGAGGCTGTGCAAGACGGCGCTCCTTTTCATCTGAGACCGCTGCAACGTGTTGAGTGAGAGGTGGAGCTGGCATTCCCACCATTGTTACTGGGTGTTCACACACCCACCCTTTGACTGTCTTTTGCTTTCTGCCAGCAGTACCAGATCCGACACGCCGGAGAGGTGGCCACCTGGGGACTCCGGGACTTGGCGGCTCCAGTATTCCTCGGGTTCAGGTGGCGGTGGAAATCGTGTGGTTCCGGTTCGTTTCCAGACGGGCGTCTCCTATCGTCGAGCCTGCCCACACGACACCTTTATTAATTGACTGTTGCACATTCTGAATCTGCTGTGTTTGATTGTGACATTCACAACAGTAAAGTGTTATAATTTGTCTCCTTCCATTGTCCGTTCATTTACGCCCCCTGTTGTGGGTCCGTGTCACTACACTTTCCCAACATCTGGGCTTGCAGATTTACTTTACTACATTCAGAAGGATCTTATGTGTAAATATGTCATTTTTTGGTCCAAAGATCTGACTGCATTTATTACAATGCAGGTCTACTTTAAGACTGAGATCTGGCGACGGGACTGCTGTTGCCTCTGAAATTCAGGCAAGTTTAGGAAATCAAACTACCAAAAAGCAGTTGAAACCCAATAAAATGTGCATAGATGCTTCCAGAACATGTGACACGATACGATGTTATCGTAGCATGGCTTTAAAATACTGAGAGTTCATTTCAGAAGGCCAAAAGCAGCCAGTTGTGGAATAAAACCAACCAGGAAAAGAACTGAAATTGATTGGTGTTGACTGAAGTGTGTTTGTGGATCCAGCGAAGCACTGCTTACGTGTGACATTTGAAAGGAGAGGCTAAAACAAATAATGATGCTCAGGTTGTTGTGCTGCCTTGGTGTCTGCTCTGCTCTCTTTCCCCTCCCTTTCTGTTGTCTCCAAGGTGCTGCATCGCTGAGCTGATTAACACACCTGTCATTAATCAACTCGCATCCTCATAAACCTTGGTTCAGTCACTCCACCTTTGCCAGGAACTCAGTGTTCATTCCATGTGTTCCTGCCTCCTGTCGGGTCCGTGTGCGGCCACCTGGTAGCTGTGTGCTACCACTTCAGCCATTCTGGTCTAAATTCTATGATCCTACTGTACAATAAATTGTTACCCTGCTTTTCACCACAGCTCCCAGCATTCTTGGGTCACATTTGGTTCAGTTGGCTCAGTCAGAACAGGAGTTTCTGGCCATGTCTGACCCAGCGGAAGCACATAAACTTCACAACAGTCACTATCTATGCAGGTATCACAATTGTGCACTTAATTATGAGAAGCGCCTTGCTGTGCTGTGTGCACTCAGACGTGGCTGGCCGTGTCTGTACATAAATATCAGCATGTCATGGAAGTTGACACACTGGCAAGCCACGTGTTGGGGGATGGCATGATGTACACACGCACGCAACATGTTGAGGGGGTGCTGTTGTTCCATTGTCTGGGGAGAACCTTGGCTTTAGACAGACTTTGCAGCGTGCTCCACATTTGTCGCAGCTATCCCAAACCACTAACGAAATTTGGTCTTCCTTAGCAGTAGTCATGTTTGTTATTGTGTTAAGGAAATGGGATGGGGAGGGGGGCGGTACGGAAGGTCCTGCAGACCAAAAGGTGCACCGCTGCAAGAGGAGAAAAAACTGAAATTTTGTATTTTTTAAATCGTTCACAACAAAAAACTCGAACTAATCGATAAAATCGATATATCGCCCAGGCCTAAAGGACACTCCCCGAATTGGGAACGTCTCATGACGATGTTGTGAACCCAGGGACGGCGCCGCTAGTGACGTTTGTCAGCTTTCCACAACAAATAGAGCACAGCAACTCGCTCCGTATGTGAGAGTCATAAAACGCAGGGAAGACGAAGACAACACACTGATTTATTCCTTATTTATTCCTTTATTGGTTCATTCTACTGGTGTTTATAGTTGATAAAACTTGGATAAAGTTACTTGCACCAGTGCTAGTGCAGTATAAAATTACGTGTAAAGCTTGAGTAATACATGTACGTACTAATTCGACCCCTGAGTGAGGTAGCGAAGAGGATCTGAGCTCAACTCTGCCCCCAGCAGAAAGGGCCTGGCTACCAAACTGCAACAAAGATAAAAAAAAAAAAAAAAAAATCATTCTTCCTTAACCCCACACAGTGGTCCAGCGATGAGGCAGAGGTCTTGAAATGGGAAGCAGGTTTCACTTATGGCTTTGCTTCATAAATAAAATTATTCCAGATAGAATAATTACATTAATGTAAACTCTTAAAATGTGCGAAGTGGGTACATAACACATATTTGTTAATTTTAAAATAATGCACTCATTCTGAAGATTTGAACATTAACACACAGGTGCCCAAAGGGATTATGGGCAAACTTAGCCTCTGCTCATACTGATTGGTTGACTAATTCATTCTATGTAAAAACTAACGAATGAATCAATGTAACGCCTGTTGCTGTTTACAAATAAATTTGCTTTTGTAAATATGTCTTTTTTTCATTTGTGTAAAAAAAAAGCATTTGCAAAGCAAAAATGTCTGTTAAATTGTGATTCAGGCCGTCAAATGCATAGAACACTGCCATCTACTGGCGACCGGTTCTATCACAGTGTTGTCAACCGCAGGATTTTAAAATGATCTGTAGGTTCCAATACCTGAGATACCACACACGTGGAGATAAAACAAACAAACAAAAAAAAATCATAGATCTGACAGGTTTAGTTGTACAGTGTGTGGTGTCAGCTACATGGTAAAAACAACACACACTAACATTCCCAGATCAGACACCTCCGTTGGCTGCATGTCACATTTAGCTGCTAGCGTCCTTCTGAGCAGATCAGAGCGCTCTTAACACACACCACACACGGCAGGAATATCTGATAAGATTATATTTAGTGTCATCACGACTGTCGGGGCGTCCTTCAGAACGGGAAGATCGGGTCCGATGTCAGCCTAATGTGGCGGAGTCTCGCTCCGGGGCTAGGATTGTTTGTTTGTTTATCCTAATTAAAAAGACACTATAATTTTATTCCAATTTTAAAAGAAGGACCGACAACGCCACCCAGAGATACAGCCCTGGGACCAATCAAAGCCCAATTTATAACAGAAGGCTGCGCAAGGTGCGGGAAACAGAGGGGTGTGCTTATCACAAGGCAGCTTTATTCTATCAAATTAGTTAAAAATATAAATAAAACATTACAAGTTTCACATTTAATAATACTTCTCTTCACATTCACCTTATATTGCACTTAACCGGATTAAATTATTCACCTTCAACCGAATCAATGTTGGGTGAGCAAGGGTCCAACTCAGACAAAAAATAAATTAAATACAAAAAAACCCCACTGCAAACCAAAACATGAACAACAAACCAACACAAAAAAAAGCAACCAAACATGCATCAAACTTGGCCGAGGAGGAATAAACCCCTCACCCCACCATACTAATCACAGCAGGTGAAATCAATCCCGTGTAGTGCACCAACAGCACATACAGAGGGCGCCCTCTGCAAAGAAATGTACACAGCCGTTGGCAGCCAATGAAATGTGGACGAAGCAACGGCCCTTTAATAGGAGGTGGCGACTCAAAAGTACACTCTGCACACCATGGTTCCTTGTACCTAAACAAAATACAGGAGCAATTAAAAAAAACAAACAACCATATTAACTCAGCCTGTGTAGTTGCAATCTTACCCGCCAGCAGTGATGCCGGTAACGCGTTACTTAGTAACGCGTTACTCTAATCTGACCACTTTTTTTAGTAACGAGTAATCTAACGCGTTAATCTTTCCAAATCAGTAATCAGATTAAAGTTACTTCTCCATGTCACTGTGCGTTACTATTATTTTTCATTGTGGGTCGATAGCAGCATTAAACTTGGTCCGTGGGCAGGAGGTCGGGGTTCAACTGAACTGCCCACTTTAAGTGAGCTGTGAGCTTTTAATCCGCGGTTTTTTGCAGCTGCTCGACTCGTCCTCACCTCTTAAAGCGCGGTGATCAGCACACCTGCACTGAACTTTACAAAGACATTTTTATACTTTTTTTCCTCCTTTATTTAGAATTCTGAGCTGAGCCGCTCTGTATCTGGTCGTTAAAAACAGCTGATCCTCCGCAACGCCTCAACAACTAACACTATTTTCCACTCAAATGCACCTAAACTCTCTTTCTGAGGACCACATGATGTGAAAACGCAATAAAACTTTCTTACCTGTAAATCTGGTCATGTTTTCTGCATAAATAAATGTTATCCATTCTTTGTGCTCAAACGCCAAAGCAGGGGCGAATCTAGATGGAATGGGGGCGTGGGGCAAGGATGTGCCCCCTCCCCCACAACACCCCTAGATTAAAGGTGCAATTTTGAAGCCGTTTTTTACTACAACTAATATTGCTTAAAATAATAATAATTTCGACAAGTAAAATGTTTAGAGAGAATTTAAATGTTAGAAAAATGTTAGAATTTATTTAATAGTTACCTTTATAAACAATGTAGGCTCGAAATTGCAAGTTTTACTGTTACAGTGCTGTCAACAGTTAAATATGAGGTCAAGAAAGACGTCTTTATTTTACTTTTTATAAAACAAGTATTTATTTTCATTGAAGTCAAGAAAGGGTGACTATAAAGTGAGTTTTGGCAAAACAGGTATCATTGTCATGTTGAGGTGGCAGAGGGTTGTTGTCGGCAGCTGGGAAAAGTAACTAAAAAAGTAACTAGTAATCTAACTTAGTTACTTTTACAATTGAGTAATCAGTAAAGTAACTAAGTTACTTTTACAATTGAGTAATCAGTAAAGTAACTAAGTTACTTTTTCAAAGTAACTGTGGCAACACTGCCCGCCAGTGTAGGTGCACGCACACGCAGACAGCAGGAGGAGGAGAGGGAAAGGGCCCACAACAACTCAGGCTCTGAAGCAGAATTTAACATTAACTGTGACACAGCACGCAAAGCCAGCAAGACCATAAACGAACTTACCACAGGACAGAGCCTCGAGCCCATGACGCATACCCGACAGCACGCACTCCCAACCACCAGGAATCAAACAAACGCACTCCAGCCAGGCTGCTGTCCTGAACCTGAGACGCATGCAATTAAATAACGCCAGTGTCAACCGAGGCTACAGAAAAGCACAAAACTGACCTATAAGAATGACTAGAACCCTCAGAGTCCGATGCAACTGTGCCCAAACAAATTGGCACAGAGCTTGCAGCACGCCGCCACCACAAGCCCACTCCAGGTGCTCTGTCTCTATGAGAGCGCCCTGCGCACTTTAAAGACCCCGTTGGCCCTGCCCACCTTCACCTTAAAAGTATGCTGTGCACCAACATACCACATTCTACCCCCCTTTTCTTTGTCGGCGTCCCGACGACATAACCAAACCAAAAGAAATTACCTATTGAATGCCCCCGGGAAGATGATGGAGATTGGAATGTTGTCCAGCAGTCGCACGAGCAGTGCGACGCAGGACTGGACAACTAGCACTTGATAAAGTCGCCGGTATAAGTCTGTTACCATCATCTCCTGGAGGCATACTCTCCGTTGGAACAATAACAGGATCACTGGAGGAACAAGGATCAGATGGAACAGAATTACTGGAAAGACCAGATGCCAAAGGAGCCACCACCCAGACATCACAGTCTCCAGAAGACTCACTATCCGAGCGCACATGAGAAACTGGTTCAACTCTTTGCGGTTCAATCATGAGACCAGGCACAACCTGAGACTTCAGCATGTCCCGATGTACATTACGAGAGGTATGCAAATCGGAGATCGGCGCAACAGTATAAATCAGACTATCCCCAATGGGGGTCTTCAAAACTTGAAACAAGCCAGGGCACCAGATGTCCTGGATTTTATGGCGCCCCTTGTAGCTATGGTCTCGAAGGTAAACCAGCTGACCAACCTGCAAAGGTGCCTCCCTAACCCGATGGTCATACCTCTCCTTCCTACGGCCAGCACTCATAGCCAATCTCTCACGGGCACCAGTAAACGCCACCCTGAGCCTTGAACAATGCTCAGCAACCCAATTCTGCACTGTCCCAGGAAGGGGATCGGGCATCTGTCCCAGATCAAAATCAACTGGAAGGCTGGGCTCTCGCCCAAACATCAAGAAAAAAGGCGATTCCCCAGTACTCTGGTGAGGCGTGGTGTTATATGAAAAGAGCACCTGAGGGAGACAAGATGCCCAGTCCTGTTTCCGGGACAGTGGAAGAGCCCTAAGAAGGTTGTGTAGAGTATGGTTAAACCGCTCACATTGACCATTCCCGGCAGGATGGTATGCTGAGGTCCGGGACTTATTCACCCCATACAAATGGCAGAGCTGCTGTAGAATGGCATCCTCAAAACATCGTCCCTGATCTGAATGGATGCGACTTGGCACCCCAAACTTATAGAACCACTCCCGGGTGATCACTTGGGCAACAGTAGAAGCCCATTGATCCCGAGTGGGAACAGCCATGGTGTACTTGGTAAATACATCCGTCATGACGAGAACATTCTCAATCCCACTACGGGTCGGTTCCAGCAGCGTAAAATCAATAGCCACTATCTCATTAGGCTGGGAAGCAAGCAGATGCCCCATATAACTATGGGGCACTGGTGCGGAATCTTTAGCCGCTTGACACCTTTCACACTGTTGCACCCAGTACTTAATGTCAGAGAACATCCCAGGCCAGAAGCAACGTTGACGCACCAGTTCAGCAGTCCTCTTGATACCCTGGCGGCCGTGCTCCTGATGGAGGTGCCTTGAGTACTGCTGGCAGGAGCAGTTGAAGACATTCTTCCCCCCCCCGTCAGACCGTAAAAGCTGATGATACAATACTCCCTCCCGTTCAACAAAACAATCCCACTGCTGGAGGAGAGATAATGTCTGCCTAGAAAGGCCACGACACTCTTCTGACGAGGGTCATGCACGTCTCCGTCAAAAGACCAAAATCTCTTTCAGACAAGGATCATCCTCCTGCAAAGCACCAATTTCAGGCAGAGACCGCCCTGGTAGGGCACTAACCAAAGATTGGCGGGAAAGATGTGGAACTACAAGTTGCTGAAGAGCCAGTGGAACAAAGCTGCCTGGAAGTGCAGTAGCAGCCAGCTCAGAAGATGTAAGATATTGCCTGGACAATACATCTGCATTGCCATTGCTGCGACCAGATCTATACTTTATTTCAAAGTCAAATGCAGCCAATTGGGCAGCCCACCTATGCTCAAGAGGTCCAAGCTTCGCAGACTGAAGGTAGCTTAAGGGGTTGTTATCCGTAAAGACCTGGCACTTCTGGCCTAGCAAGTACTCCTGAAATTTTTCGGTCATGGCCCACTTGAGCGCTAACAGTTCCAACCTCATGGAACTATAGTTAGTCATATTGCGCTCAGTGGGCCAAAGGCCGCGACTTGCATAGGTGACCGGTCTAACACCACCCTCAGTCTCTTGCGACAGCACAGCCCCAAGACCACTGTAGCTCACATCAGTCTCCAAGATAAAAGGTTTGGAGAAATCTGCATATGCAAGCACTGGGGCTGAGACCAACTTAGCTTTCAAATCTTCAAAGCCCTCCTCAAACTGGGGTTAGGGTTAAAGACCCCGTTGGCCCCGTCCACCTTCACCTTAAAGGTATGCTGTGCACCAACATACCACACTAATTATCTTGCCATGTGAACCAGGTTACTGTGAACCATCATAACCTGATGTTATGATGCCTCAGAGAGCAATTGATCAGTTATGACACCGCATCGAGCTGCTAACTGATTGGATGTTATGACACTGCATGGAGCGACTGTTTGATGCGTTTTCATGAAGCCGCGCCGCAAAGTTCAACGACCAAAATACCAACATTCTGGGCACAATGAACATGTTTTCACTATTATTTGACTTCTTTGTGCGACTGGCATCATTATTCTAGCATTCAAAAGTCGATTCCTATAGCCACACAACTCCAACCACACACAAGAAAGTTTTTTGACAGTTTTGTTATTGAAAGCAACCTTGTCTCCCTAACCGGATAGAGTTGTGATGTCATCACGCATGCGCTTATGCGTTCTCTAGCGGGATCTTGAAATTTCTTTTTTTAATACAAATTTAAAAAATGACATATTTTACAAAAGCACATTTATTTGTAAACACCAACACATTACATTGATTCACTTGTGTTGGTTTTTACATAGAATGAATGAATGAATCAACCAATCAGTATGAGTGGAGGCTAAGTTTACCCATAATCCCTTTGGGCATCTGTGTGTTAATGTTCAAATCTTCAGAATTAGTGCATTATTTTAAAATTAAAAGACATGTGTTATATATCACTTTGTACATTTTAAGAGTTTACATTAATGGAGTTATTATATCTGGAATAACTTTATTTATAAAGCAAAACCATAATTCAAACCTGCTTTCCATTTCAAGACCTCTGCCTCATCGCTGGACCACTGTATCCTGTCAAGGTAAATGATGCTTCCCTACAGCAGGGGGCAGAGCGCACAAAGACAGAAGCGCTGGCTCATTGGCTGTTTGGGTTTACGATCGATTAGAAGATCTGGTGGTGTTTAAACTCAAAATCGGCTTGTTAGTAGCTGACAGCATATGGGAGGCAAAATTGAAAGTCATCGTTTATCGGTTAGCTGTAGCTTCCGATAAGTTTTTAGACAGTTTATCGGTTTAGTGTTAAACAAGATAACTTTTCAGTTAGCTGATTACTGGTTATCAAACTAACCTTTTGGTTAGCTGTGCCCACCACTGATTATTTGTTGGGTCCACTTGGCAGTAACATGTCTAATATAGTCCTGTTTATTTACTCTACTCTACTTTACTTTTTTCTTTGACCTGAGACGGAAACCTATAGAAACAAATCTGGGGAAGTTTCAGGTCAATTGTTGCACATGGGCACACAACACTGTGGTATTCTTTCACTGTTGACACTGTGCCGCCAGAACCAATGAGTGCAGAGAAAAACACATATTTTCTTTGTTTGGGTCCGGAAAGAGATTTATCATGTGAGGCGTCATGTCACACTTTGCAACTGAATTGCCCTTCTCTTCCAGTTTCCAGACATCATGGCGGTCATCTCCAGTGACCAGTGTCAAATCTTTTGTGGGTGGCAACTGAACTCTGAAGGTACAGACGTCATTAATCGGTTTCTTTGAAGATATTATGCTTGGCTTTGAGTTCGTGGGTGGCTTGGAACATTTTTCTATTTTGCCTTCAGCAAGAAAAAAGGCATCCTGCTCAGCTGGATTCAAGAGCTGCTTGATGAGAAAAGTACAACTTTAAACTCGACCGCAAGTGCTGGGAGGATCACAGTGATGTTGCACCCACATTTCAAAGTATGAATCAGAGAAAAAAGTTCCTTTAGGATTTAGAAACCAGTCACCATTTGTTTTATTATACATCTGTGTAGTTAATTAATAAAATATTCTCCAAAGACGATTCGCTCGCGCGCGCACGTACAAAAACAAAAAAAGAAAGAAAGAAACTTCGCTCCACTAAGTAAAATAATCTCCACGGATGATTCCCTCGCACACGCACGTAGAATAAAAAGAGAAAGGAACTCCTCTCCCACTGCTGTGGTGCTGCTGCTCGCTCCAAAAACTCTGTCATAATTGTGAAATAAAGGACAAAAGAGACATAAGTCCTGCTCACAGGCTGCTACCAGAGACAGGACATGTTCACATCTTCAGTCAAACTCCAGACATCTCCACGTCACTGCCTATTCAGTCCCTGATTGGTCATCGCGGCGCGAAGAGACGAAAAAGTTCAGATTTTTCAAATTGGTGACGCGACGCAATATCGCGCTACAAATGCGTCAATCACTCAAAATCGCTTCACTCGCATCGCTTCACTCGCGCCCATCACGTCGCGCTGCGTGACTTGGTGCCAAAACGCGTCATTTCATAGGGATTACATGGCAACCTGTGGCTGCAGTCACTCGTGTCGCGCCCGGTGTGAACGCAGCATGACAGCAAGCAGGGCGCCTGCAGCTGCCTGCAGGGGGCGCCAATTTGCCAGTTCCACACACAGTGACAAGAAAACCATTTTGCGGTAGAGATTTTTTTTTCCAGTGCTTGTGCCCATGGTGCCGCCCTGCCAAAAATGGCACCCCGGGTGGCGGCCCGTACTAAGAACCGCCACTGTTCAGGAGTTTGAAGTAAGGTCAAAATTGAAGGAAAACATGGTCCCAAAATCACCTTTGACTGAGGTTTGATTGACTTGCTTTTCTCCCCTTTGAAGTTCTGCTTACATGTGAGCTTTGACTGAAGAGGTGTCATGAAATAATTCTGCTCAGGAGTGTGCTGCAGATTTAGACACTGTTTCTTCATGCATGTATGGAGGAGGCGGAACAGTGGATTATGGGTAAGCACTGTTGCCTTGTTCGGTTCCCACCTGGTCCTGCAGAACTGTAGCAAAAGTCACGTGTAAGAACACATCCAATCAAGTGGCCCAATTTTCACAGATACATGGATACACACGCACAGATCAAAATACGCATTTGCAAATACTTTTGCGCACACACAGATTGCTACTATATGTATTTGCAAATATTTTTGCTACAATAATGGCCCCATAAAAATATCTCTGCCCAACAAATTTACAGGGCACTTTTGTGACATAAACGCATGTTGAAATTGTGCATCACCTATTTCCCAATAACACAGAGCTGAATTTCAGTTTCTCCCATTTACAGTTAATTACAGCTGTTGCCAATATCTCAAAAGATTGGAGTTTTAAAAACATATGATATGGATTACAATGTTTCTCCAAGTCTGCAATCTTATTTAAATCCAATTGTTGCACCTACGTAAGGATTTGTGTTTGATTTTACTCAAATGGTCATTTATTTATTCTCAAAATTCATATTTTGGTGTTCCGCAATATTCATGTGTGGTGTTCCGCGGCGGGTGTGGCTGTGTTGTGTGTGTTTGACTCACCGTGTGCTGAGCTGGCCGTCTATCATGGTCAGTCCGTGAGGGTGTCTTTGTACTGCTTAACTGGACCCCATCCTCCTCTGCTTCCACCATGTCCCCGACCAAATCTTCCACACCCATGACCCTGCCCTGGGCAGCATTGTGGGCACTGAGAGGATCAGTGGTCAGACGCCCCACAGATGAAACAGCCGATTGGGTCCCAGGATGGATCTTCAGTGTCTCTGGGTCGGGGGCCTCCAATCAAAGTTTTGTCAGCCATGTTAACGAGGACACCCCCTTTCAACAGACATTTCTCAAGGGCTGTGATGATCACTGTCTTTTTTCTTGGTGGCTTTCCTCACGTCTCTTGCTTCAGCATGACGTGCATGTTTCAGAATTTCTTTCACTCAGTTGTCAGCCCATCCTCCGACCAGGGTTTGTTTGACCCCTGACGGACAATCAGCAAATCAGAAACAGGTGTGCATGGAAAGTTCCAGAACAAGGGCATGGCCAGAGAAAGAGAAAAACACTCGTCACCACGAACCAAGAGAAAGAAGCAGAGACAGACAGACCCAAGCAGAAAACCCCAGCAAGAGAATTACCACAAAAAATTGTTCACAGACTGGCACCTCCCTACCAAACTGACCTACTTAAACCCTACATACCAGCTCGGGCTCTGCAAAAATAATCAACAGATCAAAAGACAGAAAACAAAAAGCAGAAAAACAAACAAAACTCAAACCCTGACACTTCTGTTAGTTTTTCAGTGTAACTGCTGTTAATTTTAGCTCATTATTTCACTCCTGTGAACCTTAGGAGTGGTTAGTATATTTGTTAGCGGTTAGCTCACGCTTGCTTGGTTACACTCTTGAATTTTTCTGGTGCACATGGTACACTACTTTACATAAATCCTGTGTAATGCTGGCAGATAGGGTGGCTCTTTTAGAGAGCTATCTCCATAAGGTAAACCAGCTTCTCAGCTCAGTGGTGATAGACGTTACGGGCACTCCAGGTAAGATTAGTGTTGGGCTGGCTAGCGCGTCCATTAGCATCAGCCTAGAAAAGCTGCTTTTGGCTCCCTGCTTTTCTCCCTTTATATCGCACCCTTTAGACACATACTTCAGTGTTTTGGGATTATGGGATTTTGGGATGATACTCACTTATACATGCTGATAACTGGTAATCTCATCCACATAAAATCCTTCGAAGATTGCCTTGCATCAGTGAAAAGCTGGATGTCTAGCAACTTCCTACTTTTAAACTCTGATAAGACTGACATGATGGTTCTTGGTCCAGTGAGACATTGGTATCAATTTGACCAGCTAATGCTTAGCCTAGGCTCGTGTGTCATACATCACACTGACCAAGTGAGGAACCTTGGGGTAATTTTTCATCCTATGTTGTCCTTTGACCTTGACATTGGAGACATACAAGGACTGCTTTCTTCCACCTGCGAAATATAGTCAAGATTCGTCCCATCCTGTCTACGGCTGATGCTGAGACCCTGATTCATGTGTTTCTCTCTTTGAGATTGGACTACTGCAATGTTCTGTTTTCTGGTTTACCGCAGTCCAGCATTAGGGGTCTCCAATTGATTCAAAATGCTGCTGCCAGACTTTTGACACAAAGCAGAATGTTTGACCACATCCATTTTGGCATTTCTTCACTGGCTTCCTTTCCCAGTGAGATCAGATTTTAAGGTTCTGCTAGTAGCCTATAAAATTGTTCACACACTGGCACCTCCCTACCAAGCTGACCTACTTAAACCCTACGTACCAGCTCGGGCTCTGCTTTCTCAGGGTGCAGGACTACTTTGTGTCCTGAGGGTGAATAAAAAGTCTGCGGGTCACAGAGTTTTCTCTTATCGTGCCCCTGTTCTGTGGAATGATCCTCCTGTGTCAAAACAGTCAGACTCTGTAGAGACTTTCAAGTCCAGACTTAAGACGCACTTATTTTCCGTTTCATATGGCTACCATACTGCCATAGTATGTTACTATGTTTTTTACTCTTTTAAATTCATTTTATTGTTAAACAGAGCAGGCCGCGGCCTCAACTTCATCTAAAGTCAGCACACCGAGTCAGTGGCTGGATTAAGGCATGTTGGGAATATTTAACCTAATATTCTCTATTTTTTTCTCAAAGTAATCTAAAAAATCTTGGGCTGTAAAAGGAGAGTAATTTACAGGTGGTTGTCCATGAATCAGTGTTGCCACCGTGTTGAGGAACTTTGAATTATACTTGATTTTGTTGATCAGAGTAATAAGCCCACTTTGTAGCCAGTCGTGCATTCTTATCATCAGTAACAGTGTCATGTCACAAGAGATGGTATACGTCACATTTTGAATTACACCATTTACCTTCTAGACTTCTAGCAGGATGCTAGAAGTCTAGAAGGTCAGAGACCACCAATGCAAGAAGCATGATGTCAGTATTCGTGTCAGCAATACCACGTGCGAGAACCGAATCCAGGGTATTTCCACGAATGTGCATTCAGTAAGTGATCATTGAACCAAGGCGACTTTGCCTTTGGGGGGCGCGGTTTTAATATAGGTGGAGCGATCATTTAGAAAAGAACTTTGTGAGATGAAGAGAATAAAAGCACAATAATACAAAAATCCTGAATTTTACTGCTTCATGATTGAATTTTATTGATTAAAAAGAACAAATATTCAAGATTACAAGAATAAAATTCTGATTTTCAGAGAAAACAGTTATCACAAGAATACAATCATCTTTTCCACCACCGTGACCACAGGCATTAGGTTTTAATTTCACAGTTAATGCACACAGACAGATGTTTGATTCCAGGTGTTTCCGCTTCATGCTGTCTGTCTGTGTCCTTTGACAAAACACTGTCCCAGTCCACTCAGGACTGTACAGGACTAACTGTCTCAACAGCAACAATAAAATCATGTTGATGAACAGTAACAGAGTGGTGCTATACCTCACAAACATTAAATCTGACTAAATGAACCTCATCACAACCAGAGAGAGACTGATTAAAACAGTAAAAATGAATTCAATGAGAACCCAACAAATCATGTCCCAAAACAAAATCAAAGTGAATTTAGGCATCAGGTTTGTAATCAGCATGTTGAAACCTCCAGCAATTCCTCTGAAGGTCCATCTGGTCGCAACCCGAGTCACAAACATCATCTGGGAAGACAAACACCAAATTACAGTTAGTTACCAATTAACTGGTTCACATTTCCATTTACAGTGGATCTGGATCTATGATTTTGACTAAATTATCATCATTTGACTTTTAATGAAAATGAATCCTCATCTGGAGCTTTTCTTGATATCACTGTCCCTGTTCTGTTGAAGCCTTGTAGTCTTGATAGAAACAAGAGCTGTTGAGTTATCTTGAGTTTTTGTAGATCTTGACAATAACTAACTCTGTATTCAGGATCTCATCATAAGATACTTCAGTAAGCAACTATATCGTCCAGGCAGAGCTCTATCTATCTATCTATATATGTATGTATGTATCTTTGACCTCTCATTGATCTCAAAGGGAATTATTCTTGCTTCCAGAACTCTTGCTTTTAGCTAAATCTGCCATATTTACACTATGTCATGAAAATGTACAAAGTGTTCATTAATGTGCATTGTCCTCATCAAATAAACAATAAAGAAAGAATTTCATGACTCAGTAGGATGGTTTGGTTCTTACCTAATTAATCCAGGCCAAGGTCAGTAAGGCTGAGTTTTCAACGTCATAATTAGTTCTGGCAGATCTGCGTCGTCTGGTGTTTGTGTTGCAATTCTGAAAGACAAACATTAAGTTTCAGGGCAAAGTTACTGCAGAAGTTAAACAGCTAAACTGATCTAAAGACTTGTGGACTGAAACTGTTGATGGCAAACATTGGCAACATGATGGCAACATCTAAAATTTTCTGTAGCGTCCTGTAAGTTTATAGCAATAATGAAAGTTTGCAGGACCCAGTGCATGCTATCATCAAGGTTTGTCAAGGAGGGTCACTGCAAGTTTATGTTCAATAAATAAATCACTTTTTTGTTTTTTAATTGATGTGGTGTATCAAAGTTAACAGTTTTAATGATTTCACCCTCATAATATGATCTTTTAGTTTAGAGACGTGCAAGATAATAGTACAAACATAAATCAGAAAAAGTTGGGAGAAGATATAAATGGGGGACGACCCTGCAGTGATCTTTTCCTTTGACCTTTATTTCATTACAGAAATAATGGAGCCAAGATATTTATTGTTTTGGGTGGTCAAGTTTTTCATTTCTCATCAGTTCCTGTATTAAAGGCCTGCAAGAAACAGAAAATTGTGTTTGAACAGAAAATGGGACACAAAAGCATTTTGCCATTTTCTAATGTCATTTCATTTCTCAAAACACTTAATAGACACATGTAAAGTGATTCAGGTGTTATTTTCTTCCATTATTCCTGCAAACACATCTTAAGAAATGCAACAGAATTGTCACTGTTGCATTTTTTTTTGGTTTCCACACATCCTCCATTATGAACAGGTCAGGACTGGAGGAACGAACATTTCAATAATTTATTCACACATTTGTTGACAAACTGGAGATCCTCTGTCCATCGTTGGTCCTCAAAGACTCAGCCTTTTGTCCATACATACTTTTGTATGAAATCACGATGATAATCACCCATTTGAAAGAACACTTTATTAATATAAAACTTCATTACTGGCCCTAAATTGTCTCCATCCCAAGAAAAAGTTTAACACAAACCCGGAAATATTTTGAATTTATGCAATAACAAAAGAAAAAGAAAATGTATGAATACCTGCAGGATTCATGGGGGGTTGTTGTGCTCCCCGCCCCTCAATTTTTGATGGTCTCCCAACTTTTTCTGATTTCTGAGTTTATTTTGTACCGATTTCAAAGACAAAGTGTGATATGCTGAGATGTTGTACAATATGGTCGTGAGACTAACTGTTGTATGGTTTAGAGGTGTGAACAAAAGACTGGAGAATGTATCATGTTTGAGTTGTACCGGAACACAGTTGTTGTTGATGGTTCCACACAGATGGACTCTGCAGTGCAGGTAGACGTCACCAGTTTGCCCATAGAACTTGAAGGTGTTGAAGGAGAAATAGCTGGTGGTTCCTTGTCCGTTGCTTTCCACCGTCACTGTTCCATCATTGAGGTTAGCACAGCTACTCAGAAACACAAAAACAGAAGTCAGTCTGATGTATGAGGAACTGAACAGCATCTATTCAGTCAGTGTCCTCACTGATAGACACACAAACACATTTCCACACACTGGGTATCACCTCTGTGTGTCCCTCACCTGTTCACGATCAGGTCATGTCTGAGAGTCCCATTGGATAATGGGTCATGAGTTGCCCAGCAAGATTCTATCACCACAGCAACAATTCTGCTATCCAGTCCATCTGCCTTCAGTTCCACCCAGATCTTGTAGTTCAGCTGGATATCGGTTCCCTCCACAATAGGTTGGGTACGAGCAGAGTCCCAGTAGACCTTCATGGTCAGGTTATAAAACCATTGTCCATATCTTAACTGCTGGATCACAGAGCTGAAGAGCACAGACATTGTTTTTTTTTTTTTTAACTTGTTGGTTATTAGGTCTTTTTTACAAGGACACATCTCAAGTGAATTTGCCTCAGAACAACACCCCATAATGACAAGTCAAACAAGTTTGTTTATTTATTTTTTAAATTGAAATAAAAAATGGACATACATATGTATTCACACCCTTTGATGAATACTTTGTTGATGCACCTTTGGCAACAATTTCAATGTCAAGTTTTCTTGAATATGATGCCACAAGCTTGATGCACCTATCTTTGGGCAGTTTTGGCCCATTCCTCTTTGCAGCACCTCTCAAGCTCCATCAGGTTGGATGTGGAGCGTCGGTGCACAGACATTTTCAGATCTCTCCAGAGATGTTCAATCAGATTCAGGTCTGGGCTCTGGTTGGGCCACTCAAGGACATTCACAGAGTTGTCCTGAAGCCACACCTTTGATATCTTAGCTGTGTGCTTTGGGTTGTTGTCTTGCTGAAAGATGAACTGTGTTAACACCCAAAATGTGAATCAGCTGAAAATCATGAGTTAACTGCAAACCGTTAATCGCAAAACGTGAACACTGAAAAAATATCTCCCAAAATGTGAACGCAGGTCTCACAAAAGCTGAATATCATAGATGTTTTTTCAGTTTAAGTAATTTATGGTTGTCAGTTTACAGGTCAGAAAATCTTGATCACAAACCGTATCACCACAAAATTTTTTTTTTTTTTACAGCCTACAGCCAGTGAGGTGGGGAGGTGATCCCAGCAGCTCCTGCTTTTGGTATCAAACACAGTTCTTTTGTGCTCTGATGTGCACTTTCAAGTGCTACAAGTGGGGCAAGTGGACAAGTTCAGTTGGAGACAGTCGTGACTCACCCGTCTCTGATTTGGATGCTGTAGCTCTTTATGTCTGGTTGATCGTAGAAGCAGGAGAGGTCAATCAGCACGTCTTCACTGCGAACAATCTCACCAGATCTATTTTCTGACATAATGGTGTTCATGTAGATTAGGTGTGTGTCGTTGGCCTTCAGGGTCAAAGGGTTTCACAAAGACCAGAAGAGTGAGGAGATGTTCACCAGACTGGAAAATGGGATTTGACTGACAATGAAAACTCACCGTGACCACTGTACCACAGGTGTTGTGGCCGTCAAAGGTGAAGGACACCATGTGGTTCATATTGTCCACCTGACCCTTGCAGGTCTCATCTTTCAGGTGTAGGGCGGTGTAGTCAATGCCAAAATCCTCCAGGAGACAACCAACAAAAGTAACCGAAGCAGTGTTTTCTATGCAGACTGTTGACTGCTCTAAACATCCACCAGGAAAGGGGGCAGAAATAACAATAAAGAAAAGGAAAAACTCTTTATGAAGGTTGTTTTAAGACTGTGAAAGCTGTCGACTATATAATCACCATGCTTAGCTTTTTTTTTTTAACTTGCAAAGTGGAAAAAACAGTACATCAGTCACACAGATGTAATGGACCAGTCACACGGCGATTCCTGAACAAAGGGAAAAAAGTTAAAAGAAAAGGTGGACAAAAAAGCTTTATCACCGAATAGCCTGTGAAGCAAGAGCGCAAAAGGGACGACAGAGGAACTAAACAAAACTGAAGCTAATAATCTCGACGCTTTAAATGAAATGCGCCTGGAGCCACTGCTGGAGCAGTGTGTGTGTCTGCACCTCTGAGTTCCAGGACTCGACACTGGGACGGAGCTCATGGCGAGTCCTGGAGAAACTGCAAGCAGAAGATGTGGAGATCTGTGCGCACATTGGTGGGACCACCTGCTCTGGTTCCTCGTCCAGAACAGAAGAGGGATCATCTCCATCATCAGGACCCTCACTGTCTGTTGACACACTGGGTGCGCCGTCTTACTCCAATAAAAAAAAAAAAACTCTGGTGTGCTGTGGTCACTGCTGTATCAGTGTATTACGTTACTAAGCTATACGTATATATATATATATATATATATATATATATATATATATATATATATATATATATATATATATATTATATAGTAGGCACTAATGTGAAAGGACATGTCGCATGTATGAACATAATGCTAATTAAATATTTGTGATGTGTATAAGTTGACATGCCTCCCAAACTTGTGAAGAAAATACGTGAGCTGTGCACGTCTCGATGCATAAAGCAGACAACAAGAAAACGTTCAACTTGAGGATCAGGACAGCAGATGTGTGTCTTCTTGTGTATCAAGTGTCCTACCAAAAGCTGGTCCATTCTGGGAGGCAAAAATGGCTCGACAGAAGCACCGAGTGTCACCACCGTACGACTTCTCACCACAGAACTCATGATCACTGCAGAACCGGCCCTGACAGAAGGCCTGAGGACCAGCTGAAGAGACAGACAGAAGTTATCTTCACCTCGACTTGTCCAACTCGTCATCAAACCAACTATACAGTGGAGAAAAGAACTTTCACAGCACAGAGTTGGATATGATGAACCGACTGTTTCTATTCTGAATTAATTTTCTTGCTTTACTAAACCACACATGTTCACAAATGTAACTGGAAGTACACATGTCACTGAACTGTTTTAAAAAGAAGGAAAGTGGATTTCATTTTTGTCATTTCTCATTTGACATGTTTCCTACATTTCTTCTATGATTTTTTATTTTTTTATTTTTTTACTGGAGTACCCTTTTATTTCATGAAAATCAAAATTCATTGGAACCAAAACACAATCTTACGGCAGCTGACGCTTGACCTCCAGCCGTCCATCATGGTGTTTCTGCGGATTCTACAGTCTCTGGCGTAGGCCTCCATGAACTGGCACTTCAAACCGTCCACTGCAGGATATCGGCACAAAGTGTATCCGCAGCTTAGAATGTAGGGCTGTGGGTCGATGTTACAGGTGGTGAAGGGCGCCCCCATCAGGAGAGCACAGCTGTTCCACACAATGGAAAAAGCACAATGTGAAAATAAATGGAAAAGGTGTGACTGAGCATTCAGACAGGGTTCTGTGGTTAGCATGTTTAATAACCGTAAAGTCACGGGATTCACCTAAATAAGGTCAGGTGTTGGATCAGCTGCTCGTGTTCGTGTTTTTAACGTGTTCTGTAATTTAGCACATGCTTCTAGTATGATGGAGTGATGTTACCTGTCAACAAGATAACGTGTGTTTCTGCTTACCGCTGGGACATCGCGGTGCAATTGATTGTCGGATCGGCAGTGTCACTGTACTGTGTCGCACAGCTAGGGGGCGACAAACAGAAAGTCAACACTGTTCCAGCATTTTCAGTAGATTCAAAGAACATAAACAAAACACAGAGTTTGTATTTTGCTGCCAAATGCACATTTTTTCTTCTATTGTCATTGATGTCCAAAAGTGTGAGATGAATTCTGAAATCCACAGATCCATATGATCATCATATTCACCTGAATGCAGCACAACTTAAAGTGCTTCACTGTGCAGATCAACAATGACACAAATGAGACTGTGAAAGAAACCTGAGTTGTTTTGAAGCCAATTGGAGTTTTGCTGAACCAACTGTCATTTCAACTGTTAAAATCAAAGTGGTCCAGTGACCCAAGAACAATGAGGATCTGAAGATCTGGTGGAACATGATGTCTGTGGGTTCACAGTTCAGGTTTTAACTGATTGCAAAGATACACAACAAATTATTCAACATAAACTCATTTTTATTTTGAGTCCAATTAATCTGGAGTTTCTTTAAATATGAGGGTCTATATAAAGGTAAATGTCTAATTCATACATGTTTCAGTCACCATGAAAACTTACAACCAGTCCACTGTGGTGACACACAGATAAAATGATCAAACTGGTGTCATTGTGCAGTTATTGTGTAAAGTTGGATGTAACTGAGGTCTTACTCAGCGTTGCTCAGTCCCACTTGCTTCATTTGACTCAGTTGACCGGAATCAGAACACAGACCTTGCAGATTTCCTGGAACAGCCCTTGTCAGAGCTTGAGAGAGAATTGATCAGTGTAAAGTGGATTCTCAATAATACGACACACACATCATAACATAATATGACTGATGAGAAATAAAACTGATGTGATTCTTTGATAAACTGCAGTGAGGTTTCTTCAGACGAAGCAGCAGGTCTGAAGCCTCTCAGTCAAACTGGAACATGGAAGTTACTTTTACTTTAAATTCTGCAGAATTATTGAACCATAAAAGGTTTCAACAGTTAAAGATGCTTCAGTTATTTTCTTGGCTTCATACTTTTATGGGTTTAAATTCTGTACCGTAGACGTTGATCTGTGCAGTGTTGCCATCAAAGAAGAGAGAAAGGTTGTAGGTCTGTGATATCTGGAGGGTGACTCCGGTTTGGTCCTGAGACAGCATCATGTTGTTGAAAAGCTGAGGTGTGCTGGTCAGCGTCACCAATGTGCCGTCAACCTGAATCACAGCAGGAACACAGGATCCAACAAACACACATAATGAAGTCAGTGTTACAAGAACTGTTTGTACTTTCAGGGAATTAAACAACGAGCTCCAACATAGAACTGAAGAGAAGTGGCCCCAAAGGGGACTGTAGCAGTGGTTATCTTACCCACACTCTCCCACCTTGACCCAGAACTGTTTGAACATTTGAGCCCAGCTGTTGCACAATGACACGGTCCAAAAAGCTGAAATCACGACGTCGACGCTCCCGGAACTCTGCCAGTATTGTGACGTTTAGTGTTTCAGTGGGCGTCATCAGTTCATACACACACCGATCCTGGACAGCTGAACCTCGTCCGTAGAAATCAATGACAATGGGCCCCATAACAGTACACATGGTGTTCAACTCGCATCTGATGGAGGTGAGTAGGATCACACACGAGAATATAATCAGATCAGCATACTGACTCACTGCGTAAAGTTTATTTAAAATAACAAGCTGCCACAGGGGGTCTGAAGCTCACACCATAGAAATCAAATGTAAACATGATACATGTTATTATTGTTAAAACTTGGTCAGGGTCATACGTTCTTGGACTACAAATATGGTTTTGCCCTTTTCTTTTTACACAGTGTTAAGCCAACTTGACACTTGCACGAAATGGATCCCTGCACTGCTGCGCAACTCATTGTGCCAATGCGACCTGCTTTGTCAGGCTTGATGCACCATTATTTAAAATAATCACTTAGTAGCCAATGACACATTTGCTCTCAGAAGTTGGTGGATGAAACCTAGTGCTGGGCGGTATACCGGTTCATACCGAATACCGGTGTTTTTTTTTTTTCTATGATATGAATTTTAGAAATACTTCCATACCGGTGAGTGCATTGCGCAGAGCGGCGGAACGCCCTGCCCGCAGGGCATTGTTTGAGTGGGGACAGTTTAGCGGTTGCACCAGACAAGCAGCATGAGTACAGCCCATGTAGAGTGAACAGATGTTTAGCGGTGAGCATAATGGCAAAACAGGGGGAAAGTTCTGAAACTGAACAACCAGAACAAGAAACTGAAAGGGAAGAACTTGTACCGAAAAGAGGAGCTGTGTCCGTTGTTTGGAAGTACTTTGGGTTTAAAAAGTCTGATGTTGACCAAAGTACAATACTATGCAAATGCTGTCGTGCTAAAGTTGTAGCAGCAGGAGGAAACACGAGCAATTTACCCCACCACCTCAGCCGCAAACGTCCTGGAATATCAGTAATGTAAACTACGAGCTTCGTCCTCCTCGTCTGCAGGTAAAGTTAAAGCAAGCTGCACACCTTTTCTGTTTATGTTATTTATTTATTTATGGATGATTCCTTACTGAATGTTCAGGGAATAAAGAAGTTTTACTTCAGTTACTTTGGAGTTACTAAGTTTACTTTGGAGTTACATGAGTCATATAGTTTACATAGTTTACATTGTTTTCAAAAGATGTTTAAGTTGGAAAACTTGCAAAATAAAAAGGTCTGTATTTTGACTACAACAATCAAGCATTCTGATTCCTCTTCATTAATACTAGTGTGGACATTCATTTTTCTACAATATTCACTCCTCATAACAGTAGAATACGCCATTCCAAGCCATTTTATTGCAGTAATTATTCTCTAAATCATTAGAAAATAAGGCAAACACCCAGTTGTGCTTGAAAAGAAAAAATACCGTCAAATACCGTGAAATCGATATAATTTAGAAAAATACCGTGATATACATTTTTGGTCATACCGCCCAGCACTAATGAAACCATGTCCCATCGCTCCCAGAATCATAGAGAAATTATCTGCATCTGCAGCTTCTCTCATGTGCCTCATGCGGTGGATAACGCATTTGGAATCATCTCAATGGTCATTATTTGTAATATTTATATAGTAATGGATTGTTAAAACAGTTGCATTGTCATTCCGTCTTAGATGTTCGATAATGTATCTGTAAAATTATGTTTATTATAGATGTTGCATCTTGTTCAGATGCGCTGCGGCAATGAGACGCATTGATTCTCACTGACACAGTGTTTTCAAATTGGTTGCGCAATGTTCACATCTAGTTCACACAAAAAATAAATGTGTGCCAGAAGTTTTGAACATTTCAAAGTTTTCTTTGCGCACTTGCATGCAGTTGTGCACGGTTTACAACGTGTTTACTCACTAGCACACCAGATTGCGTGAAATTTGTGCAAGTGTCAAAGCACCTTTATTCAGAACAGTTACCAAACACAGAGAGTAACTGACCTGATTTTCTAAGATCCCACATAACAAGCACTAAATTGCTCAATTGATAGATGTAATGTGATAAAGACAGCAGCATGTAAAGGAGGATTTTTTGAGTATTAATGGCTATAGTTAAATGAGCCACCTGCAGGTATGCTCTTTGTGCGTCATCATGCATGAATTCTTCCACATAACTGCAGACCCGTAGCCAGGATCTGAAGAGGGGAGGGGCTTCAGAAAATGTTGGGATTTTGATGTCCAGGGATGCATTCTGTAGGATATTTTTACTTTTTTTACTTACTTACTTTACTTACTTTTTACTATATTTTCACTGATGTAATTTATTTCTCTCACTCTGAGCATTTGCAGATGCATTTGTTGAAAACGTCTCACTCTGCAATTCTCTGCATTTTTCAGCGTGTGATACACTTTTTAGAATGAGCAGAAACATCTCGATGACTGATAGAGGGAAACGAACCTACTCCATCTGAAAATGAAGCTTCTGAGCTGCCGTTCGAAAGTGATGGCTCGCATGTCCAGACAGGAAATGACATACGTCACCCCAAAACTCTCAACTCTTTCAGTGTTGGAATTTGGAACCTAATGTTTGGTGACACACTGTGTGGATGCTGGTTTACTGAATCTGTGGACATGGACATGGGGACATCTCCATTATGCTGTTTAAACAGACTGCCTGCACATGGAGTTGGATTTGTTACACTGGAAAAAGTCAGAATACATTATTTCCAGGAGGTAATGGATGTTAGTTTACATGCTCAGTTGTGAAAGAGGCAGAGATGCAGCTGGTGACCTTGCAAGTGCACATGCATGCTTCTTTGATCGTGGGGAGTTTACATTTGGAAATAAATCCATAACATGATAGTGAGTCTGGCATGTTCAGGATTTTATCCCTTTTGTGTTTTGTGGCAAGATTTTTTATTTATTTATTAATTTTTTTGTGAGAGAGTGTGAATTTGGAGCTGATGAGACACTTGTTTTTCCCGGCAGTTGATGTTTTTTTTTTTTTTTTTTAGATTTTACTGATAACACTCATAATTAATCATTCACAAAACTGATCCTCCAGCAGACATTGTTATTGACAGGCTGCGGTTATGACTCATGGCCGCAGGTGCACATAAACCTTCTTGGAGCCATAGCTTCTAACGTGACGTTATCAAAATTAATAGTTTTCACTTAAAAACGAGTCATCATAACACGACGTCACACTTATGTAAACTTTGGAATTAATCTGTGTCTCCGTTCTTAACGTTAGCAGCTTCATTCCATTGAAGCGGACGCTGGGATGCTTCTAGAAAGTACGTCACTTGTTTGCTGTGAATGCCATTTACTTTGAAACTGGTCACGTAAGTGCACAAAGTAATCCCAGTGGATCATCGAATGTCACTAACAGCCTAAATCTAAATTGTTATTTTTTGGTGCAACATGTCCTTTAAAATCATGGCTGACATGGGTGGTTCTTGCAACCCCGAGTATGGGCCAGAACTGAGCCCATACAATCGCAAGATGTCAAATAAAAAATATATTCTTCCAACTATAGTATTTATGCAAACTGCTCAATAGTTATGCTGCATTCTGCCTTAACACAGCGGTAGAACGCATAAGCGTCTGTGTACATACGTGCGAGCATCAACCCACACAGACCCTCAGATATGTGTGTGTTTGTATCTGTTGCACAAGGTGATAGATCACTTGTAATTTTAAAGAGTTGCACCAGTATGTCCTGTGGTCCACCTGGTACTGGTGGAGACATTTATGATTTATGAAAGAAGCAT
Source organism: Thalassophryne amazonica (assembly GCF_902500255.1). NCBI lineage: Eukaryota > Metazoa > Chordata > Actinopteri > Batrachoidiformes > Batrachoididae > Thalassophryne > Thalassophryne amazonica. The sequence goes on along the minus strand of NC_047125.1, from coordinate 27,909,534 downwards.
GATGTAAACTGTTCTTTTTCTTTCGGCTGTTTCCGTTAGGCGTCGCCACAGCAGATCAATTGTTTCCATCACACCCTGTCCTCTGAATCCTCCTCTGTCACACTAACCAACTGCATGTCTTCCCTCAGCACATCCATAAACCTCTCTTTGGCCTTCTTATTCTCCTGCCTGGTGGCTCCATCCTCAGCATCCTTGTCCCCATATACCCTGGATCACTTCTCTGCACATGTCCAAACGATCTCAATCTGGCCTCTCTGACTTTGTCTCCAAACTGTCCCACCTGAGCTGTCCTTCTATGTTCATTCCTAATCCTGTCCATTCTCACCACTCCCAAAGAGAATCTCAACATCTTCAGCTCTGCCTCCTGTCTTTTTGTTAGTGTCACCATCTCTAAGCCATACAACATAGCTGGTCTCACTACTGTCTTGTAAACTTTGCCCTTCACTCTTGCTGATATTGTTCGGGCACAAATCACTCCTGCCACCTTTCTCCACCCTCCCTGCACTCTCTTCTTCACCTCTCTACCACACTCTTCATTACTTTGAACAGTTGACCCTAAGTATTTAAACTCATCTACTTTCACCACTTCTACTCCTTGGAACTGCACTATTCCACTAGGCTCCCTCCCATTCACACACATGTACTCAGTCTTGCTCCTACTCTCCAGAGCATATCTCCACCTCTCCAGACTAGACTTGACTTGCTCTCTACTGTCATTCCAGAACACGTCATCTGCAAACATCATAGTCCATGGAGACTCTTGTCTGATCTCATCTGTCAACCTGTCCATCACCATTGCAAACAAGAAAGGACTCAGAGCTGATCCTTGGTGTAATCCCACCTCCACCTTGAATGAGCCTGTCATGCCTACTGCACATCTCACCGCTGTCACACTATTCTTGTACATGTCCTGCACTATCCTAACATACTTTTCTACCTTTCCAGACTTCCTCATACAATACCACAGCTCTTCTCTTGGCACCCTATCAAACTTTTTCTAAGTCCACAAGTGTAACTCTTTCTGGCCTTCTCTGTACTTCAACAGTATTCTTAAAGCAAACACTGCATCAGATCTTCACCTGTTTTCTAAGTCAAGCTTGTACTACTCTTTCCCATAACTTCATGCTGTGGCTGATCAACTTTATGCCTCTGTCGTTACTGCAGCTCTGCACTTCACCCTTGTTTTTAAAAATAGGAATCAACACACTTCGTCTCCACTCCTCAGGCATCCGTTCACTTTCCAAGATTTTATTAAACAACCTGGTTAGAAACTCCACTGTCATCTCTCGGAGACATTTCCATGCCTCCACTGAAATGTCATCTAGACCAACTGCCTTTCCACTCTTTATCCTCTTCTTAGCAGCCCTCACATCTTCCTTACTCTTCCTTACCTTAATCTCTTGTACTTCCTGCCTTATTCTCCCACTCATTTTCTTCATTCTTCAGCTCCTTAAAATATTCCCTCCACCTTCTCAACACACACTCCTCACTTGTCAGCACATTACCATGTGCATCTTTTACCACCCTAACCTGCTGCACATCCGTTCCAGCTCTGTTGCTTTGTCTGGCTAATCGGTACAAGTCCTTTTCTCCTTCCTACCAATATACCTTTTCGTTCGCTTTTGCCACTTTTCTTTTCACCTTACGGCGCATCTGCTTATACTCCTCTCTACTTTCTTCATCTCTCCGACTATCCCAAAACCTTTTTGCCAACCTCTTTCTCCTTATGCTTTCCTGGACCTCTTCAGGTCCATGTTGGAGCTTGTTCTCATTATGCTTTTCCTGGACCTCTTCATTCCACCACCAAGTTTCCTTATCTTCCTTCCACTGTCCAGATGTCACATCCAGTACTGTTCTAGCTGTCTCCCTCACCACATCTGCAGTACTTTTCCATTTGTCCAAAACTGCTTCCCCTCCATCCATTACTTCTCTCACCTGCTCACTAAATTTCACACAACAGTCTTCCTCCTTCAGCTTCCACCATCTGATCCTTTGTTGAGCTTTCACTCTCTTCTTATTCTTTACCTCTAAAGTATCCTACAACCAACCATCCTATGCTGTCTAACGACACTCTCTCCTGCCACCACCTTACAGTCTGATTTATTTTAGCTTGCATGTCCTATAAATAATTTAGTCCACCTGTGTTCACCTTCCTTCACTCATGTTACCCTGTGCTCCTCCCTTTTCTTAAAGTAGGTATTCACCATAGCTATTTCCATCCTTTTTGCAAAATCAACTACCATCTGTCCTTCCACATTTCTATCCTTGATACCATAACCATACCATAGCCAAGGATGGAATAAAATCATTTGCGTTTATTTGTCTGTCTGTTAGCAGGATTACGTCAAAACTACTGCACAGATTTTGATGAAAGTTTCACCACAGATGGGTATTAGGACATGGAAGACTCCATTAAATTTGGGAGGTGATCCGCATCTGGATTCTGAATCCAGGTTTCAGTTTATATAGGCTTTGAAGAACTAGCCACCCCCCCCCCCACCCCCCCAAAAAAACAACTGCATGGATTCTCACCCCATTTGCACCACAGAGAGACAATGGGGCATGGAAGGATCCACTGAATTTTGGAGAGGATTTGGATTCGGATCCAAATTGTGGATCAAGATTTCACTTTATATAGGCTTTGAAGGATTATGAAAAAAAAAATCCTACTTCACGGATTCTCACCAAATTTGCAACATGGATAGACATTAGGGCATGGAAGATCCCACTAAATTTTGGAGATGATCTGGATCCAGATTCTGGCTCAAAACATCATGTTATAAAGGCTTGAATGATTACATCAAAACTGCTTCACAGATTTTCACCAAATGTTCACCACACATTGGTGTTAGGCCTTGGAAGACTCCATTAAATTTTGGAGGTGATCTGGATCTGGATCCAGATTCTGGATCAGGATTTCACTTTGTGGACTTTTTAGGATTACCTAAAAATTACTGCACAAATTTGGATGGAATTTTCACAACTGATACATATTAGGCCATGGAAGACTCCACTAAATTTTGGAGGTGATCCAGATCCAGATTCTGCATCAAGATTTCACTTTATATAGGCTTTGCACCATTATGTCGAAATTACTTCACGGATTCTCACCAAGACACCACTGAATGTTGGAGATTTTCCGGATCTGGATTCTGGATCACTTTAGATAACTTTGAAGGGTTATGTCATGTTCTGTTACAGAAAGATGTGACATGATGTAAAACCAAGATCAGAAAGACAATTTTTTTTTTTGTGCTTGTGAATTAAATGTCAGATTGCAACATCATAATCAGTCGGACCATTTGGATCAGTGTGCAGTTATTGCATTGGGTTGTGGAGTCCAGATCCAGGTAAAGTCTAGGTCACGATTGTGAATCACGCATCTTTTATTTTGAGTCCTCGTCAACCCTTGGCGGACATCAGAAATCTCTGATTGCTCTTGTTTCTTAAATGTTATTGCCATATTTCAATGGTAAAATTGACCATATGTGCCTGATTTGGATAGAATCATAATTAATTAAATTAAAGCTGCTGTATTAAGTCATATTTATTAGTTTTGTTGCTTTTTGTTATATCTTTTTCTTTTGCAAGTAGAAACCCAAAGTCTTTCTGATGAACAGACGTGTTGCTCCTTTATACGCATTTGATTTTTAATCTGTCAGATCACTGAATTGTTCAAAATGTTTCAAGAAGAAAGCAAATATTTACATGAGGTTGCCACCGCAGGACTCCAACGGGCCACAGGTCTTAGTGGAAAGGAGTCCAAGAGGACTACAGGTAGCGTTTTCACAGTCTGAGTTTGTAGTCACAGTATCTGCAAATAAAACTTGACCTGTAAAGAGAGGGAAGGTGTTCATTTATAAAGTCAGTTTACTCACTCACTCACCTTCAACCACTTGTTCCAATTAAGAGTTATGGTTTTGAGTCTATCCCAGTAATCATAGGGCGTGAGGCGGGGTTCACCCTGGACGTCAGTCTGTCGCAGGGCCACATTTATACAAACACACACATTCACAGCCTCACCTGCGGACAATTGAAAGATTCCAATCCACCTAACCTGCATGTCTTTAGATGTGGGAGGAAGTCGGAGCACCTGGAGGGAACCCACGCAAACAGAAAGGCCACAGGTGGGAATCGATCCCATAACCTTCTTGCTGTGAGGCAACAATGCTGCCCAAGTCTGTTATAGTGTCTAAAATGTTGCACGTCATGCTTCTTCAGACAGTGGTCACATGATGCAGCAGATCAGAAAAGTTTCTTTATGGTGTTTTAGAATGTCAGTGATCAGGGATGGAACCAAAAATCTTGCTCTTATAGAAATTACAACATAAATGAGGATACACAAGAGCAAACATGATATTTTTGTCATCCTTGTGATCCAGATTTGACTGTTTTCATGTTAGTTCCAAATCTTGATCAGCAGGCTTTGTGAAAAAGTATGCTGTAGCCGCCAAACAGGGTGCAAAATTAATAAATTAAATAATAAATAAATAACAATACAAAGAAAATTGCCAACCTGCGTGTCTGCATCCAGTGATATCATAATACTGGAAGCTGGCTGCTTCAGCCTTTGTCAAATTTAGTTGAAGAATATTTTCACCAGCAACCTGCAAATCAATCGCCTAAGAAAAATGTAAATAAAAAGATTTAGCAGCAGAAAAATTACTACTCATGTAACATAGTGTTGCTCAAGATAACACAAATGTGTGTGAGAAAAACCTTTTTAACAAGGTGTGAAAATAACCACCAAAACTTAAATGAAATCACAGATTCATTCTTTTTCACAAACAAATAACTACAGAGAAAAACAGATTTTTGTTTTCATCATCAAAAATGGGCCCCATAATGTGTTGTGGAGGTGTTTTTTTGAAATACTTGTCACAGATGGAGGGTGGCTGAGGACCAACACAGAGATAAAGTTAGGCTTGTGGAAAGTTCACGGCTTTTATGAGCAAAACCAGACAAAGCTGAGGACGTTAGAAACTGACAACAATGTCCACAGGAAGACGACAGGAAGGAATTAAGCAAAATGACATTAAAGGACAGACGATGTCAAAGTAAAACAGGAAGAAGAACTAAACTGGAATTAATCTAGAAGTGAAAACACTAAAGCCCCGTCACACATAGCCAGAATGTGCAGGAAGCAGGCCAACACGGCAAAAATGGTCATAATTCAGATGCAGTCCTGAAGAGGCGTGGTCAACCATGTCACAACAGACAAGCAGACAAACTGCCTTGTGCACACCTGTCAGATCGCATCCAAAGCATTTGTAGACGACACAGACTGCTGTCATCAGGCTGAAGACTGCCCGATGTGCAAATGTCTGGGTGGCAAACACTGGACAGAGTGGGAGGGAGCGCTGTGTTTCTCCCTTTGCACAGGACCTGGACATCAAAGAACAACCGGACCGGACTCACTCCATATGTGTCCATCCATGCGGTCACCCACTCATTCAATCACTCCTTCCTTTGAACTCACTGACCTCACGTGCGTGTGTGTAGACGTGCAGACTTGAGGAAATGATCGCTCAGTGTGTGTGTGTGTGTGTGTGTGTGTGTTTTCATTATAAGCTGCCACGTGTGCGCGTATATGCTCAGCTGTCACTTGACAGCTTTTGATGCTGAATTTTACTGTCAGCTAAGCTTTGCTGCATGTGCACGCACGTGCGCAGCAAACCTTTGCTAAGAGTCAAAGGACACCTTTGCTTAAAACTTTGCAGTGGGCTTTCCCGCTATTCGTCAGACCCAGCAAACTTTAATTTCTTTTTTTTTTTTTTCCATAACGCTTGGAACCTAATCCTGAATGACACAGACATGAGAATAAAATCAGAACTGGTTAATCACAAAATAGACACAGAACTAAAACCCACAGTAGAGAAAAGTGAATGAATCAAAATCTGCAGACCAAAAATGAAATAAAAACTGGGAACACACTTAGGACACTAGAGGGAGGCAGAGAGCAGGATGGACAGACATGAACCATGACAGTACCCCCCCCCCCCCCCCCCCCAATTCAAGGGCAGTACCAGATACCCAAAACCACAAGACACCAAGAGGGGACAAAATGAGGAAAGGACACTAGAGGGAGGCAGAGAGCAAAAACATGCCAATTTGAGATTGAGCATATTTTATAGTGTGATGTTTGCCACATTTCTGCTGTGATGAAAAGCACAGGGTAGCGTTTTATTTAAAACCTGAATATGTTTGATTAAACAGGCTTTTTAAGTAGAACTGAACTGGATCTACTTGTGTGTCTGATGACCTTTTTCTGGTATTGTTTGCAAATACCTTCAAACCACTTCAGGATTTTTAAAAGACACTAAAAATGTTTGTTGATCATTCACCTTATCTGCTGGTTCTGTTAATGTATGCCAGATGTTTTATATATATATATATATATATATATATATATATATATATATATATATATATATATATATAGTAGTCCTGGTAGTCAGGAGGATATGCATATAAAGTTTACAGAAGATTGAATTATAGTAACTGACAAAGGGAGGACTCAGAATAACCACGGTCCTGTTGGTTGGTGGAGATAGTGAATAGGGGTTGACCAATTATCAACTGGCTGATTATCAGCACCAATATTCAGTGTTTTTGTGATATCTGAGCAATTTATACTGGCCAATATGCCAATTTATTTTTTGCAGTGCTGCATGTAGCAACTCGCTGGTCACCAAGTTCTGCCTTCATGCACTGCATCTCAGACTGAAGCTGAAGCACACAGCTGAAAACTTTTAAATAAAAGAATAAACTTAAATAATCCAATTTCTCCTGTGTTCATAGCTGCGGTTACATTCAGAAATTAATGGTTTATTTTACAGATTAAAGGCTTTGTTTTTCCAAAAAGACTCAATGTTTCCTCAATATTAATAACAGTAAACAGCAGAGATGTGTTTGAAAGAAGGAGAAGGGAGCAGGAGGGGATGTCATTCTTTCACATAATAATGAAATCATTCCAGGTTCTGCTCTTGTTGTTAAAAAGGTGAAGTGCAGAGCTGTATATATATATATATATATATATATATATATAATTTAATGCTGTGAAACACTTTTGAAGAGGGGATCAAATGCTACATCCATCAAATATTAATGTGTTTTTAATCTGTTACATGTTATTGATGATCTACGCAAAACATAAGATGACAACAAATAACAGAAATATGAAATTTGCATCATTTAAGTTAAATTGCCTCTCAATTTGTGGCTTTTACAGTAGATTACAAAACATTTTAAATCTTACTTTAATATATTCTGCTTCAAATATGCCAATTGATGTCTGAGAGGTACGCATCATATAGAGCAAATGGCCCCTTACTTCAGGCACTGAGCGGCAATTAGCCAATACCACTATTTTAAAATACAAAATACTGCTTTCTGGTTTGTAGCAAATTCCTGCCCACAACACTACTTGATTTGTTGGAGAAGTTCAGCCTGTCGGTGCTGAAGCCTGCTGTCCCACAGACTGGCACAGAAGAAGATAGAAAAGTGCAGACTGTAGCTTTGTTGGCTGTATTTATTTATTTGTTCAAATTCATAAGGATGTTATTTGTGGCTCCTTGCACTTTTTGTGTGGTCATGTTGAAAAGTTCTGCCAGTTAAACATATGCTGCAAACCGTTTAAAGAATGTTTTGTGTTAAGAGTGCGTTATACTAAATTTTGACACTTTTTACCGCAGGAAAATTTGAGTCTGAAATATCTCTATCAGCCTCCAAACCTTGCTGATAAACTGTATCGGTATCAGCCATTAAAAATCCATATCGGTCGACCCCTAGGCCCTTAATACTGAAACAATCTGATCTTTGATTTCAGACTAACTGGTTTTGCTTAAACACTTTGTAGATACTGATTTTAACCATAAATGAGCTCCAAAATAAAATTCCAACACTTACCAACATTATCTTTCACAATACATTTTTCAGAAATACTCACCAGAAAGTTACTTGGAAAAGCAGAATTTATTTGGACTGAAAAAACTGCTTCTGACATGTCGTTAGCAAAGGTCAACTGTACTTCAGGTGCCTTCAATGGAAACACAGTGTTAAAAAAAGAAAATTCCTCCCCCAATTTTTTCTTGAGACTTGAGTTTCTTTAAAAATTGCAGCTGATGTTAATGAACCTGACTGAACAACTCTCACCGTGCTTGAAGGTGCAGTAAATATTTCAATCAGGTTGTAGCATATCATAGAATTCTGAATGCTGGGAAGTGGAGGTACTGCACCCGGTATCGGAGACATTTCGGTACGAATAACTCTATCTGCACCGGTGTCCAATATCACACAGTCACCATTCGATCCAGGTTGAAAATAGCCGTTGAAACAGAATGTGACATATGAACTTGTCATATTTACCTGTTTAAAAAAGGAGAAATGATCATTATGAGCTGTAAAAACAAATGATGTTTATATTTTTACACAAAAATTAGCATCTGAAAACAAGCAAATTAAAGTTAATTTCAGTCAGTGGATTCTTTTGTTTTTGCTCAAAGATTTGAAATATTCACATGAGAAATGCTTTGACTTGACACTAAACATGAGTTTGTTGTGTCACAAAGTTGAATATGTGTATTTTCTGCTCCTCAAATGTGTGAAAATAACATGCAAGAACTTCTCCACTTTCAATCTTCAATAAATAAATATATGTACAATATTATCAACACTGTCTATTGTGCTGCCTTGGTGTTTTCTTTCTCCCTTTTTTCTCCACAGGATCTGAGCGTTGGTGCTCACACCTGTGGCTGTTGGAACACCTGCTACTAATCACTCTGCCAACATAAAACCTCAGTGTCTCCACTCCTCACCAGAAACTTCAGTTCCTCTGTGTGGTAACCTGGACTCAGTGTTGTTCTCTTGTGGTAACATTTCTCTGTACTTCCACTGTGTTTGCTTTCTCTAACCCTTGTTCTTGTTTTGCTGCAGTTCCCAGTCACCCGTTAGCCTCCATGACCAGCAGTCACATCACCATTTACCCACAATTTAATAAACTCTTGTCATTTTTCACCTCTGCCTCAGTGTATCGAGTTCACCTCTTTGACCCCAGAACCTCACACGATGAGGTGCAATAATTCAGGCTCAGGTTTTAAAGTTGTTTATTTTGGCCATTTGTTTTGAGTTTTCATCTTATTTGGACATTTTTCTTACATTCTGCTCTTGATGTCTATGTTTATCAGTTCTTGCTGGTTGTTGGCTCTTTTTTTTGTGGTTTTACACTGAATGCCTTTACTGACACAACTCCAGGCCCCTCGTTTGTCTGACATTCTGACCCTGGCTTCCACTCTGTCAGCTGCACTCTGCCTTTATGGGGTCACTGTGCCGTGCTCCTTGATTGTTGTTTTGGCTCCGTCTTCTGTCACTGGCCACCTGGTCCCATATCGCCTGGCCGGTCTGCCCGGCTCGTCTCATGGTAGATTTTTATTCCTCATTTGACTCTAGCTTGTCTTCACGGGGGTCTCTCATCATGCCAGGTAAGGTTTTTACTCCTGTTATTTTGCTGCTACCTCGGCTGTCTGTGATTACCGCCTGATCTTCTGCACGGATATTTTCAAAATCACAACTTGATAAATTCCATTCTTTGTGTAGAAATGCTCATACGCAGGGTTTAAACACAAATCTGTTTGTATGAACGGTTGATTAATGAGGCCCTGAGGTTTCATTTATAACCAATAACAAAAACGATACACCTGCCGTTTGTCAAAAAATTTAATCTGTCTGCAAAGCTACACCCAGGTCGAACAGTAAGGGCATTTCAAAGATCATTTTGACCACCGGGGGGGGGGGGTCTTGTCTTGAAATCTAGTACATGTGAGATCTCCACATGGTCTTCATGGATCAGACTGCTGCTGGAGATTATTTGACCTTTGCCCTTTGTTTTCAGTGTGCAGAGCTGATCTCTACCAAAACTAAGTCAATGATGACGCCAACACAGAAAGATTCATTGTACTTACATACAACATGAAGCACGGCTCTCCATAATAAACAAATCCACATGAGGTTATGTCGATTTGTCCAGAACCTGAAACTGTCTGACCTGCACCTGAGAAATGAGACAAACATGAAAGTTGTTAACAAATAGAGCTGTAAATTCTTAACTCTGCAGCCCATTTGGTATTTCAGAGGACAAGTTGTAATAAAGGAAATTTATCAAGTTCAGTGTCTCCCAAATATAAATCCACTGTGTAACAAGGAAGAATGCGTCTCTTTTTAAAAAATATCTGTTTTTGTTGAAACAATAGTCCCACCACTGTTTGATATTCACCTTATTGAAAGTAAAGACTGGAATGTTTGTACTGAAATAAGTACAGGACAAAGCAAAAAAATGGTCCTGCAGAAGATCTTGTTTGCTTCAGGAGAGTTTAAATCTGTCACAGGAGTGCCTCGGCTGTATTGGCAAAAAATGGGAGAAGGCATCATGACATCACAAAGACATCTTCAGCTCACAGCTGATGGCTCTTTCTTTCAACCTCATCTAACATGTTGCCCGTGACATCAGATATTCTTTTGATGTGACGTGACAGCAGAACACATTGAAAACTACAAATGACAGAAACACCCAGTGGCGGATCTACACCGAGTTACTCCCCAAGCGAGACCCCTCAGAGCACCCCCCCCCCAAAAAAAAACCCACAAAACTTTGCACAAACTGCATTTTTTAATTATTTTTATGTTGTAGAAGCACCCCTGAAATTGAAATCGAAAGACTGCAGGCTACAATATAACTCTTATACGAAACTTACATGAATTGTAAATTTGAATAAATATGCTAAATGTCTGTCTGTCTTTCAGGGAGGAACAATTAGCTCTTTTATTAAGGCATATTTGTCTCCAGTGTTGCCACAGTAACTTTAAAAAGTTACTTTATTAATTACTATAACACTTACAATTTACAGTTACTGGATGTATTTACTTCATTAGCAGATGTGGACAACTTGTCTTCAGTTGCTGAATGTAATGAATCAAGTCACGAGTAATGTAACTTGGTTATATTTAAGACTGAGGACTCAGACAATGTGGACCAATCTTAGGGCCCCTTCACACATCGTGCGAATTTGGTTGATTTGCGCATAAAGTGCTCATGAAGCAGGAATTGTGCAAATCGTGTAAAATCATAGCTGCCTTGTACACCCGCTGCTACAACTACTTGCACACACCAGCGGCTGAAAGACAGTGTGCGCTGTGCGAGCCCATCAAACCCTCTTGCGGCAGATGTCGACCAAATTCCAGGTGACGCACACGAACATGTAACACCGCTCGTTTGGCACTTAGAAAATGTGTAGCCATTTGCACTATTAACACAACAACAGTCAGCAGACAATCACTGTCGTGCTGGCAGTGAAATTTGTCTAAGTGCCCCACGAGTGTGGTTTTATTCTGTGCGCTGAACTGATAGGTGTGGCCGCCGACAGATGCAGCTGTGGAGATCTGTTGTTCTGGACATCCCAGCTGGACAACACGTACTGTGTTTGGACGGACATGGACTAACAACTGCCCACTGTGACGAGCATGTGTCTGCTTGCTGTCATCACGTTTACATAAAAAAAAAACATATTGTGCTGTGGTGACGGGCATGCGCTCACTGTAGCCCAAGGACAGGCTGCCCCCAGGTTGAAACGGAGCATCAGATCATAACACGCAGCAGACAATCAGCCTTATAGTGTGTGTGTTTATGTGTCATGCATTAAATCAGTGTTCCATCATGCTGATTCTTTTCCAAATAGATGTGAATACTTTGGTTTCATCAATTAAACATCTATGAAAAGATCAGATGGTTTTATCAATTAGACAGTTGTAAAAAGATCAGACAGTTTTACCAAATACTAGGACATTTTGTGCGTCAGCCTTTTTGAAAAGCAATTAGGTAAAGATCAGATAGTTAGAAGGACATTTTGGATGTGTGTCAGCCATGTTGTCTTATGCATCATGGAACGCTCTTATGGATAACTCACATTGGGTCTGAGTTGCGTGTCCTGCTGGTTACAATAATAAATACATTCTAGAGAATTTTTAGCCGATACTTGCATTTGGTGCATATAGGAGACAAATTTGGGGACTTGCCCCATTTTTGACCGCTCATAACTAACTAATGCTGACACCCACATACACTAATTATCCATCAAATTGTCAAGCGAAGTCTCCTCTACAGAAGTATCCACTTCAATCACATATCAACTAACTACAGGTCAAACGCCAAGCAAATAAAGACATGAAATGGAATTCATTTTTGGGCAAAAAATAAATAAATAAAAAACCTCATTTACTCCTAAGTATTATTTACTTTCTTTTTTGGCATCCACAACATCCCCTACGACCTGTCTTTTAGCTGAATCAAAGTTTTGTGTTTTTGACCTTGTATACAAGCTGAGAAATAAATCATAATGTATGGATATGCGATTTTGGTGAAATAGGCCCAAGGGCTTAAGAGGTTAAATCCTATTTAGTAACCCAATATTAGAGGTCCACTTAAACTGCACTAACATGCATTTAGCCTGTGCTTGCGCTACAACTCTGTGCTTTGTTCATGTGAGTCAGACATTAGAAAATTGTAGCCCCTCAGACCACTGAAAGGCCCCTCTGAAAATCTGTGTCTGGCACCAGGACTGGTTATGAGTGAGGTTTTAGCCACCCAGAAAACTGCAATTGGTGAAGAATAAGATCTGTTGGTATTTCTTGTACTAATTAACTTAAAGCGAAAGACCGTCAGGATGAACCAGTACTTGACACTGATGGTTAAACTCCAAAGGCGGAAAGGACTTTTGCAGAACCTGGACATGTCTTTGCAGAAACCGTTCTCCAAAGTGGAAACCTGTTCCATTGTGGCACCAGCGTGCTCTTGGACCTGAGCTGACCATAAATGCAGTCAGGTCCTGATCTGGATCTGGTGGATTGTCAGTAGGGGTCAAGTTTAATATGTTTTGAAACTAAATGATCTTGTGGGTGGAGATTATAAAGTGGTCTTGTTCATGTGTCTTTGCTGCAGAGTTGCAGCTTTTTACCTGTTCTCAGCAGGCTGAGAGCAGCCAGGAACATCAGCAGGTACAGCATGGCAGAGGAAGTCAATCACCAGGAACAAAGCTGGAACAGAGACATTTGGACAGGACTGAGTTGGTTTGGTCACATATTTGAGGTCTCTGCATTGATCCACCACCTCAGAAGATGTTACTTGATTTGATGTTAAATCTGAAACCACGTCTCCAAGTCATTTATCTGAGATCAATCCTGTCCTTCACCCTTAACTGGAATAAGTGGATTCAGAAAATGGATGGATGGATCAATGGTTGATGGAACATCTTACAAAGGAGATGTAGCAAACTTACCGTCTGGAGGTCTGATGGTGGAAATGATGCACTTCTGCTCCTCTGGATCCAAACTCTTCCAATGTCTGCTTGTGAGTCTTGGTGAGGATTCAGCACCTCTGATTTATACTCTGTGATGGCAAAACTGGACTAACCTGATATGGGACTACTATAACACCTCTGAGTCAAAACACCTCAGGACATGCCGAGTTTGTAGGCACGAAAGAATTTGATGTTAACAAGCTTCAAACGATTCTTGGTTTAGGGTTTTACAACCCCAATTCCAATGAAGTTGGGACTTTGTGTAAAATGTAAATAAAAACAGAATACAATGATTTGCAAATCCTCTTCAACCTATATTCCATTGACTACACCGCAAAGTTTATTGTTTTTGTACAAATATTTGCTCATTTTGAAATGGATGCTAGCAACACGTTTCAAAAAAGCTGGGACAGTGGTATGTTTACCACTGTGTTACATCACCTTTCCTTCTAACAACACTCAATAAGCATTTGGGAACCGAGGACACTAATTGTTGAAGCTTTGTAGGTGAAATTCTTTCCCATTCTTGATTGATGTACGACTTCAGTCGTTCAACAGTCCGGGGTCTCCGTTGTCGTATTTTGTGCTTCATAATGCGCCACACTTTTGCAATGGGCGACAGGTCTGGACTGCCGGCAGGACAGTCTCGTACCCACTCGTACAACAGCCACGCTGTTGTAAGTCTTTTCTCCGGAGGACACAACGTCCATGATTTCCAAAAACAATTTGAAATGTGGACTCATCAGACCATGGCACACTTTTCCACTTTGCGTCTGTCCATTTCAAATGAGCTTGGGCCCAGAGAATTTATACTTGTTTATGAGCAGGATAACATCAAATAGGATTATGGGAAACATTGATCTAACATAACCATCACTTTGCTTCTGTCCTCTCAATACTCAACAGCATCACAACAGCCTGGAATTGGGTGTTACTATTAAGTAATTTTCCACAGATGAACTGTGATTTTATTTTATTTGGTGGGGGGTATTTTTCCTCAAATAATTATGATGCTGGTAAACCGACATCCATTATGCATCCATTATGAGTTTTTCCCAATGAGAACTGGTGTTCCTCAGAGATGTATTCTGGCAACAACACTGTTCGGTGCTTGCATGGACTGGGTGTTGGGTTGTGGAACCAGCCACTTTGGTGGATTTGTTGGTGTGGAAAGGTTCACTAACCTTGATGTTGCAGATGATGCTGTGATGTTTGTGGAATCAGTGAATACCCTTATTGCAGCTCTTGAGTTGGTGAGTGAGGAATATGAGTGTGTGGTTTTGTGATTGACCTGGATGAAGACTAACATCCAGGCTTTCCATGGCCTCCTGAACTCTGCCATCAGACATGTACAGTTGAGCTCAAAAGTTTACATACCCTGGTGGAATTTTTGTTTTTTGGCCATTATTCAGAATGAATAATGGCCAATGAGAGAATATGAATGATAACACAAAAACTTTTTTTTTCCACTCACGGTTAGTGGTTGCGTGAAGCCATTTATTGTCAAACAACAACTTCCTGTTAAAAGGGAGTTTTTCCTTCCCCCTGTTGCCAAGTGCTTGCTCACAGGGGGTCGTTTTGACCGTTGGGGTTTTTCCGTAATTATTGTATGGCCTTGCCTTGCAATGTGAAGCACCTTGGGGTGACTGTTTGTTGTGATTTGGTGCTATATAAATAAAATTGATTTGATTTGATTTGAAACAACCAGGTTTACTTTTTTAAATCATAATGACAACACAAACTACTCAAATGACCTTGATCAAACATTTACATACCTCTGTTCTTTATGGACAATCAGTAAAATAACTAAGTTACTTTTTCAAGGAGTAATCAGTAATTGGATTACTTTTTCAAAGTAACTGTGGCAACACTGAATGAGGCCACCAGAAATTATCAACAGACACGAGCGATCCCTGACAGCAGACATGAAATTAGTTTACATTCTTCAACATCAGAGTCCTGCTGGCCTGGAACACGTTGGTGACATGTTGTTGACCAGATTTCAGTCGATGGCTTTAAAAAATGTTATCAATTCAACCATGCTAGATGGAGGAGTAACAAAGGGCTATCGTCCAACGCTCCTCACAGCAGGGGTTCTTGTTGCCTCTGAAATTCAGGTAAATTTAAGAAAATCAATCAAACTACCAAAAAGCAGTTGTAATCCAATAAACTGTGCATAAAAGTTTCCAGAACATTTGACAAGATACGATGTTATCGTGGTATGGCTTTAAAACACAGAGTTCATTTCAGCACAACAGTACTGTGTTGGATGAAAACCAACAGCAGCTGACTGTGGAATGGAACCAACAAAGGAAAAGGCCTGAAATTGATTGGTGTTGACTGAAGTGTTTGTGCCTCCAGAAAAACACCTGCTCATAAACCTTGGTTCAGTCACTCCGCCTTTGCAAGGAACTCAGTGTTTATTTTGTGCGTTCCTGCCTCCCATCGGCTACCTGTGCTGCTACCTGGTAGCTGTGTGTTACCACTTCAGCCATTCTGGTCCAGTTGGTGTTTCCTGTTGTGCTTAGTTTACATGCTTCAACATCAGAGTACTGCTGGCTTGCAACAGGTTGGTGACATGTTGTTGACCAAATCTCTGTCAATGGACTGCATTTATATAGTACATTTCCATCTGCATCAGACGCTCAAAGTGCTTTACACATCAATGCCTCACATTCACCCCAGTGTGAGGCTGATGCCATGCAAGGCGCCCACTACACACCGGTAGCAAGTAGGGGATTAAGGATCTGGCTTTGAAAATGTTATCAATTCAACCATGCTAGATGGAGAAGTAACCAAAGGCTATCATCCAAATTGCACCTCACAGCAGGGGTTCCTGTTGCCTCTGAAATTCAGGCAAATTTAGGAAATCAATCAAACTACCAAAAAGCAGTTGAAACCCAATAAAATATGCGTAGACGTTTCCAGAACATGTGACATGATACGATGTTATCGTGGTATGGCTTTAAAATACTGAGTTCATTTCAGCACAACAGTACTGTGTTGGATGAAGGCCAACAGCAGCTGACTGTGGAATGGAACCAACAAAGAAAAAGAACTGAATTGATTGGTGTTGACTGAAGTGTGTTTGTGGGTCCAGCAAAGCACTGCTTACGTGTGACATTTGAAAGGAGAGGCTAAAACTAATAATGATGCTCACGTTGTTGTGCTGCCTTGGCATCTGCTCTGCTCTCTTTCCCCTCCCTTTCTGTTGTCTCCAAGGTGCTGCATTGCTGAGCTGATTAACACACCTGTCATTAATCAACTCGCATCCTCATAAACCTTGGTTCAGTCACTCCACCTTTGCCAGGAATTCTATGATCCTACTGTACAATAAATTGTTACCCTGCTTTTCACCACAGCTCCCAGCATTCTTGGGTCACATTTGGTTCAGTTGGCTCAGTCAGAACAGGAGTTTCTGGCCATGTCTGACCCAGCGGAAGCACATAAACTTCACAACAACAGTCACTGTCTATGCAGGTATCACAATTATGCATTCAACTATGAGAAGCGCCTTGCTGTGCTGTGTGCACTCAGACGTGGCTGGCCGGTCTCCATGTGATCTTGTCTGTACATAAATATCAGCATGTCATGGAAGTTGACACACTGGCAAGCCACATGTGTTGGGGGGGGTGGCATGATGTACACACGCACGCAACATGTTGAGGGGGTGCCGTTGTTCCATTGTCTGGGGAGAACCTTGGCTTTAGACAGACTTTGCAGCGTGCAGTCACTTGTTCCACATCTGTCGCAGCTATCCCAAACCACTAACGAAATTCGCTCTTCCTTAGCGGTAGTCATGTTTGTTATTGTTTGAAGGAAATGGGACGGGGAGGGGGGAGGTACGGAAGGTCCTGCGGACAAAAAGGTGCACCGCTGCAAGAGGAGAAAAAAACTCAAATTTTGTATTTTTTAAATCGTTCGCAACAAAAAACTCGAACTAATCGATAAAATCAATATATCACCCAGGCCTAAAGGACACTCCCCGAAGTGAGGATCATCATGAGGATGCTGTGAACCCAGGGACGGCGCCGCTGGCGATGTTTGTCAGCTTTCCGTAACAAATAGAGCACAGCAACTTGCTCCGTATGTGAGAGTCACAAAACACAGGGAAGACCAAGACAACACACTGGAAATTGTTTTTTTCCTTATTTCTTCCTTTATTGGTTCATTCTACTGGTGTTTATAGTTGATAAACCTTGGATAAAGTTACTTGCACCAGTGCTAGTGCAGTATAAAATTACGTGCACCGCTCGAATAATACATGCACGTACTAATTCGACCCCTGAGTGAGGTAGCAAAGAGGATCTGAGTTCAACTCTGCCCCCAGCAGAAAGGGCCTGGCTGCCAAACTGCAACAAAGATTAAATAAAATAAAAAAAAATCATTCTTCCTTAACCCCACACAGTGGTCCAGCGATGAGGCAGAGGTCTTGAAATGGGAAGCCAGTTTCACTTCTGGTTTTGCTTCATAAATAAAAAGTTTCCAGATAGAATAACTACATTAATGTAAACTCAAAATGTGCAAAGTGGATACATAACACATATTTGTTCATTTTAAAATAATGAACTCATTCTGAAGATATGAACATAAACACACAGGTGCCCAAAGGGATTATGGGCAAACTTAGCCTCTGCTCATACTGATTGGTTGACTAATTCCCATGGATGCGTCACCCTCACTGAACATGCAAAAGCGAAGAAACACTGCAAAAAAGTGTTGCTGCGATGCAGCAACTATTCGTTGTGATCGGCGTTTAAAATCGGAGGTCCAGTGGACACACAAAGTCAAATTTCTCAGCTCGCAACCACAACATCATCGGAGTCGAAACCACTGGTTCCACTATGCGATAGAGTTGTCAGCTCGGAGGTGAGTGAGCAATACTTAAAATATACACGCATGTGCTTTGGTGTTGGCTTCACTATAAATATTTACATTGCACATACAAATTATTAAAATTATATTTTGTTGATAATTTGCAATTTGCATAGCACCTATATTTCAATATTTAGATACACACGAGATGTAAATTCACATCAGTATGTTTTTTACAAAATGTTTTATTCACATCATGTGACATGATATACATTTTTGCACAGAGATTGTCATCATTGTACATAGTACATGCATCTACATGCTTATCTTTATCTTATGGCTTACCTTTATGGCCCCACAAATCTTAGAAACATGGTGTCTAACCAGATCCTTACTCTGGATGGCGTTACCCTGACCTCTAGTAATACTGTGAGAAATCTTGGAGTCATTTTTGATCAGGATATGTCCTTCAATGCGCATATTAAGCAAATATGTAGGACTGCTTTTTTGCATTTGTGCAATATCGCTAAAATTAGAAAGGTCTTGTCTCGGAGTGATGCTGAAAAGCTAATTCATGCATTTAATCATATCTTAGATCTTGTTCTGACTTATGGTATGGAAATAGAAGACTTAACAGTATTCCCTGAAAACTCCCTTCTGTCTGATCATTTCTTAATAACATTTACATTTACTCTGATGGACTACCCAGCAGTGGGGAATAAGTTTCATTACACTAGAAGTCTTTCAGAAAGCGCTGTAACTAGGTTTAAGGATATGATTCCTTCTTTATGTTCTCTAATGCCATATACCAACACAGTGCAGAGTAGCTACCTAAACTCTGTAAGTGAGCTAGAGTATCTCGTCAATAGTTTTACATCCTCATCGAAGACAACTTTGGATGCTGTAGCTCCTCTAAAAAAGAGAGCTTTAAATCAGAAGTGCCTGACTCTGTGGTATAACTCACAAACTCGTAGCTTAAAGCAGATAACCCGTAAGTTGGAGAGGAAATGGCGTCTCACTAATTTAGAAGATCTTCACTTAGCCTGGAAAAAGAGTCTGTTGCTCTATAAAAAAGCCCTCCGTAAAGCTAGGACATCTTTCTACTCATCACTAATTGAAGAAAATAAGAACAACCCCAGGTTTCTTTTCAGCACTGTAGCCAGGCTGACAAAGAGTCAGAGCTCTATTGAGCTGAGTATTCTATTAACTTTAACTAGTAATGACTTCATGACTTTCTTTGCTAACAGAATTTTAACTATTAGAGAAAAAATTACTCATAACCATCCCAAAGACGTATCGTTATCTTTGGCTGCTTTCAGTGATGCCGGTATTTGGTTAGACTCTTTCTCTCCGATTGTTCTGTCTGAGTTATTTTCATTAGTTACTTCATCCAAACCATCAACATGTTTATTAGACCCCATTCCTACCAGGCTGCTCAAGGAAGCCCTACCATTATTTAATGCTTCGATCTTAAATATGATCAATCTATCTTTGTTAGTTGGCTATGTACCACAGGCTTTTAAGGTGGCAGTAATTAAACCATTACTTAAAAAGCCATCACTTGACCCAGCTATCTTAGCTAATTATAGGCCAATCTCCAACCTTCCTTTTCTCTCAAAAATTCTTGAAAGGGTAGTTGTAAAACAGCTAACTGATCATCTGCAGAGGAATGGTCTATTTGAAGAGTTTCAGTCAGGTTTTAGAATTCATCATAGTACAGAAACAGCATGAGTGAAGGTTACAAATGATCTTCTTATGGCCTCGGACAGTGGACTCATCTCTGTGCTTGTTCTGTTAGACCTCAGTGCTGCTTTTGATACTGTTGACCATAAAATTTTATTACAGAGATTAGAGCATGCCATAGGTATTAAAGGCACTGCGCTGCGGTGGTTTGAATCATATTTGTCTAATAGATTACAATTTGTTCATGTAAATGGGGAATCTTCTTCACAGACTAAAGTTAATTATGGAGTTCCACAAGGTTCTGTGCTAGGACCAATTTTATTCACTTTATACATGCTTCCCTTAGGCAGTATTATTAGACGGTATTGCTTAAATTTTCATTGTTACGCAGATGATACCCAGCTTTATCTATCCATGAAGCCAGAGGACACACACCCAATTCTGAGGAAAAAATTATGGAATCACCCTGTAAATTTTCATCCCCAAAACTAACACCTGCATCATATCAGATCTGCTCGTTAGTCTGCATCTAAAAAGGAGTGAACACACCTTGGAGAGCTGTTGCACCAAGTGGACTGACATGAATCATGGCTCCAACACGAGAGATGTCAATTGAAACAAAGGAGAGGATTATCAAACTCTTAAAAGAGAAAATAATAACGCAATGTTGCAAAAGATGTTGGTTGTTCACAGTCAGCTGTGTCTAAACTCTGGACCAAATACAAACAACATGGGAAGGTTGTTAAGGGCAAACATACTGGTAGACCAAGGAAGACAAAGCGTCAAGACAGAAAACTTAAAGCAATATGTCTCAAAAATCGAAAAATGTACAACAAAACAAATGAGGAACGAATGGGAGGAAACTGGAGTCAACGTCTGTGACCGAACTGTAAGAAACCGCCTAAAGGAAATGGGATTTACATACAGAAAAGCTAAACAAAAGGCATCATTAACACCTAAACAGAAAAAAACAAGGTTACAATGGGCTAAGGAAAAGCAATTGTGGACTGTGGATGACTGGATGAAAGTCATATTCAGTGATGAATCTCGAATCTGCATTAGGCAAGGTGATGATGCTGGAACTTTTGTTTGGTGCCTTTCCAATGAGATTTATAAAGATGACTGCCTGAAGAGAACATGTAAATTTCCACAGTCAATGATGATATGGGGCTGCATGTCAGGTAGAGGCACAGCTTCTTGATGTTGATGGTGATTCATGTCATCATATTCATAATGCGTGTAAACAGTTTTGTGCACCATTTGACAACTGGGTAGAGTACCTGCAATCTGACATCCACAATGATATGAAGTGGTCACCAGATTTGAAGCAGTATTTTCAGGAAGTGTGCCATATCCTAAGGATCAAGTACACCATGCCAGAGCAGTTCCTGAACCGCTCTGGCATGGGCATCCATCGTCAGGGCATCCATCATCATGATGCCTGCCTCAACAACATCATGATGATGGATGCCCTGACGACTTAATACTACAGCTTTCTAGGGAAAGAAGACCAGAGCTTGTACAAGGAACCAGCCAGGTTGCAGTTGACAGACAGGAATGTCTCCTTGTCTGGCAAAGAGAGAATAAAGGCAATTTGGAAGGAACTGTCCTCGAAGAAATTGACTGATGATGGGAAGAGAGGGAAACTGTGAATTACAGACAAACTGATAGTTCACAGCAAGAAGACCATCCTGATCATGAACTTCTACTTGTCTGTTCTTCCCATCCTCAAGGAGTATGTGTGCCTGTTTCAGTCAAGGTAACCCCTTATCCATCTTCTCCATGACAAACAGGAACAAGTCTTCCGAGATTTTCTGACCTGTTTTCTGAAACCAGAATGTCTTGCCAGTAAATCTGCAAAGGGCCTGCAACAGCTTGATTTGCAGTCAGATGAGGGCAAGTTCCTTGATGTCAAGCAGATGTACGTTGGTAAGAAAGCCAAAGATATCATCAGTTCATCGCACACGAATGACAAGGTTACCAACACGTTTCTGACCAATGCTGCTGCAGCCTACGTGAAATGTGCTATGCACATGCAGAAGAGGCTCCCACTGACAAATGCCCTATTGAGGTCAATGTCCGCCATAGATCCCCAAGCCAGAGGACACTCAGAAACGGCAAAAGTATTGGACTGCCTGGGCAGTCATCTCGAACCATTCTTGTCTGAGGAAGAGCAAGATAGTTTATCACTGGAGATCCGCCGATTTCAAGTTGATAAACTTCTTGCAGCACCTGTGATTGGTGAACGAATCGACACCTGGTGGACACTGATAGAGATTTCTATATATTGTCAATATTATTATCAAATATTAATGTCTTTGTCTTTACTTTGATTGATGCCTTTACTTTGATGAACTGCCTTTCATCTTGTTTTGATATATATGCATGTGTAAGAGTTCATGTACCACTATAATCACTCATTGTTAAAACAGTAATGTAACCTAAACTGTACAAACTGCTCCATGAGAAAATAACACTTGATTCTTTTGCTGAATGCTGAACGCAGAGAAAAGTAACATTTGTTGGTGAAAGAATTTGCAGATTGTTTTGCTAAAGAGCTATGTTTTTGTCGAGCACAGATTAATATTTCGGCCTTGAGCAGAGAATAAACACAGCCTATTCATAAGTTCGAGGCTGACGCGGTTACTATCTGTTGGAGCGAGACTCCATGGCGCCTTGCAGGTGCAAAGTGATACATTAAATGTGCTGACTGAAGAAATGCAGCTGTGCCTTGAATATTGTTGTTCTGTAATGACTGTTTGTTAATAAATTCAGGAGCAAAGTGGGCGGGCCCTTCAGAGCTGACTGACGGACAGTGACGAGGGGTCACGCTGGCTCTCCCTGATCAGGAAAAGAAATTCAGTCTCTCGTGTGATTATTCTCTGTTATTTAATTGAGTTGTGTTTTTTACAGTTTTCAACTCTGTCAACACCTATCATCAAGGCTGGCAAGCAGGGGCGTAGGTTTGCATATGGACCATAGGGACAAGTCACAACCAATATTTTGGGATGGAAAATAGTCCCTACCAATATTTAGCATTTTTGTTTATATAACAAAATCATTCACTATTTTTTTGCGAACTGGATACTATAATTTTAGTCGTCACATTTTGTGTTTTCGACGTGCCAGAGTGACAGGGTTACCCATGTTGCAATTTCATTGGCTCACGTTCTTCTCACATGGACGTAAACAAAGCACATCTCGTGGCAGGCAGTGCTTCATTTGTAAAGTGGGAGGTCCCGGAGCACAGAGGATGGGTGGCTCCGGTGCAGTGTTGCCAGATGTACGATAATTATCGTATTTGTACGATAGTTTTGCCCTCTGTACGATGTACGATCTATAATGGGAAAAAACCCAATATGTACGATAATTTCAGTTGGTTGCCCAAACACGCATCTCTCTCTGACACCCAAGAATCATTTTGCAGGCGTTGCACTCAGGCGGCATCAAAGACACAACACACACAGGGCTGCTGCTGGCTTTGGCCGCCCGGGACAGTCATTTGAAAGCCCGCCCCCTCCCCATACAAAGTAATGAGTTCCCATCCAATCTCTGCAGGACAGGACAGGAAGATTCCCCAACCAACATCTTTTTTTTTTTTCGAAACTGTATTTCAACAAATGCAATAACAAACGAACAAAACACAAGAGCAAAGAGATATACAAGAAAAATAAAAAAAAAGTTCAAGTTCCTTATGGAGGTGTCAACATTTTTTCTGTGTTCAACAAAATCTGCACAAGTGGCCATGGCATCGGATGACGACAGCGACCTCGAGGTTGAATTCGACTCTTTCTAGTCTGGTAATTAACACGTTTGTGTTACTTCACAGTCTTGCTTGTGCATTTGCGTTCTTTTTGTGCCATAGTTTCCCCATTACTATAATTACTGTTTAAAAATGTGACATAAAATTCTTTGTAAATTAAAAAAAAACGCTAAAATAGCTACGTTGTATGCGTTTTGTTTGTGTACGATAATTTCTCCCAAAATACGATAATTTTGAGGTTTTGGTACGATAGTTTCATATTTCATATCTGGCAACACTGCTCCGGTGCAGAAAAACAAGAAGGGCGGGGGGGAGGGGTTGCGAACAATGCTGTGCGCCACACGTAAAATAAACTGCACACACCTTCACAAATGACACTAACATCCTGCCTTTTCCTCAAAAAATACTACATTTATGTTTGCTGTCTGTCTCTGTACTTTTCTGTCACTTTTGCGCTCTTTTTCATACTTTTCCCTTGTTTCAAAAGTCACCGAACGCACTTTACCGTAACATATGCAACATATAGCATACTGTTGGAAAGCACGGGTTCTTGGCTTGCTGTCAGTGTTGAAATTTTTCAGAGTGAGGGCTTACATGAGAACTTACGGTAATGAGAATCAGCGGTGCACTAGTGTGAAACTTCTGTGTTTTTCCTCTGCGTTATGACATCACAGGCTTACGTTTACCGTAATACACCATATATATCATTGTAAAGCCCTTTTTTTTTTATTAGGTTGCCAGATACCTACAACTGCATTATTGATGAAGAGAATAGATTATACATCTTGGTTGCAAAAACTTTTTTTTTTTTTTTGTTAGCTCCACAAGTATTTTTTTTGTTGTCTTGTTCTCTCAGGTGTAGGCCTATAGAATAGATTCGTGATTTTGGGTGCAATTTTGTTATTTAAGCTATTTGTTTGTTTGCCTACACACTTAATATTGTAAATAAAGTGTTAAATTATTCAGCATTATGTCGTCATATGTATTATGCTGTACTTGTGCGTCTAATGGTATGAGTGGGTTAGGGGGTGATGGTGGTGAGCAGGGGGGCCGGGGGGGGGGGGGGGTGGTATTGTCCCTACCAAAGCTGAGACCAAACCTACGCCCTTGCTGGCAAGTACCATGCCCTTTCCAAAATGGTGGTGGTGTGTCTGTCATGCTTCCATGGTCCCATGGTGGAGTCTTCACTACAATGGGAGATGTGATCGACAGCTGGTCTACAAGAATGAGGACGACCACATACAGCACTATGCAGACCATTCGATAAAGCCTCAAGTCCAGAGGTACATCAGCTCTGAACATGTACAAGAAGGGGGATATCAAACATGACATAGTCAGTGGTAGTCTTGTACGCAATTTCAAGTCCTCTTGCAGTTCCTATGTCAAGGAGAAGGAAGCCTTGAAGGAGGAGATGGAGAGATTGGCCGCCAAAAAAAGTAAAGAAGGCCAAATTGGTCGCCAGAGCGGCAGAGAAAAGAGCCCAGGAAAAAGCAGCCAAGGTTGCCAAGGTTGCCCACAAGAGGGCACAGAAGAGGAAGACAGTACAGCACAGACTGGAGGCCTTGGTCAAGAAGAAGAAACTGCCTCACTGAATCATTGAACCAGACACACACACACAGTCAGTGGATTATGTAAATAGACATTTTGATGTTATTGTAGGGTGCTAGAACATTGTAATTATATATACATGTATGTGTGTGTATATTATATACATGTATACACGTGATGACAGTGTTATAGGTGGAGATCACATCGACTAAATATAAACCTTATATGGTCTGACAGTTCAATGGACATAGAACATTGGATTATACATGTACATGTATTTGAGGATATACATGTACATGTATGTTTGTTGACAAGTGTGCCATGCTGAAAGTGGAGAATGCTGAAAATCAAGTCTAGTTATGAAAAATATTTTGGTCACAAAAATACACATGTACAGTAGATGGTCTTAGTAAGGGTTTACAGTTTGAATTATAGATATGAACACCTGGCATTTATAGTAGTTTTTAAGATCATTTTTGTGCAATTTACGTTTTAAAACAGCAAAAATGCTCTGGCCCCTGGCCAGGGCTCCGCCCTGGACCCACCGGGGCCTGTGGCCCCTGGACCCTGGCTTATTTTCCTCTGAAAATTGAATTTGCCAATCTCATCCCTGATTAATGGAGTTATTATATCTGGAATTATTTTATTTATAAAGCAAAACCATAACTCAGCCACATGGGGTGTGCAGCCAGTACATTCTGAGTGCCGGTCCCAAGCCCGGATAAATGAGGAGGGTTGCGTCAGGAAGGGCATCTGGCGTAAAACAAGCCAACCCAACTATGCAGACTCAGAATCGAATTCCCATACCGGATCGGTTGCGGGCCAGGTTAACAACGTCCGCCACCGGTGCTATTGCCCAACAGGGTGCCGGTGGAAATTGGGCTACTGCTGGGCGAAGACGACGAAGAAGAGGAGGAAAACATTGCCATGAACAGCGGGAGAATAAGAAAACTAGAAGGGTGGAAATGAGAGTGGGGACTTTGAATGTTGGTAGTATGACTGGTAAAGGGAGAGAGCTGGCTGATATGATGGAGAGGAGAAAGGTAGACATATTGTGTGTGCAAGAGACCAAGTGGAAGGGAAGTAAGAGCAGGAGCATCGGCGGTGGGTACAAGTTGTTGTACCATGGTGAGGACAGGAAGAGAAATGGTGTTGGGGTCATTTTAAAGGAAGAGTATGTTAAAAGTGTGTTGGAGGTTAAGCGAGTGTCTGACAGGGTGATGAGTGTGAAGTTGGAAATTGAAGGGGTGATGATGAATATCATCAGTGCATATGCCCCACAGGTAGGTTGTGAGATGAAGGAGAAAGAAGATTTCTGGAGTGTGTTAGATGAGGTGGTGGAGAGTGTGCCCAAGCATGAAAGAGTGGTGATAGGAGCGGACTTCAATGGGCATGTTGGTGAAGGGAACAGAGGTGATGTGGAAGTAATGGGTAGATATGGTATCAAGGATAGGAATGGGGAAGGACAGATGGTAGTTGATTTTGCAAAAAGGATGGCAATGGCTGTGGTGAATACCTACTTTAAGAAAAGGGAGGAGCACAGGGTAACATATAAGAGTGGAGGAAGGTGCACACAGGTGGACTACATTCTTTATAGGAGATGCAAGCTAAAAGAAATCACAAACTGTAAGGTGGTAGCAGGAGAGAGTGTCACTAGACAGCATAGGATGGTTGTTTGTAGGATGACTTTAGAGGTAAAGAAGAAGAAGAGAGTGAGAGCTCAACAAAGGATCAGGTGGTGGAAGCTGAAGGAAGAGTGTTGTGTGAAATTTAGCGAGCAGGTGAGAGAAGCACTGGTTGGAGGGGAAGCAATTTTGGACAACTGGAAAAGTACTGCAGATGTGGTGAGGGAGACAGCTAGAGCAGTACTGGGTGTGATATCTGGACAGTGGAAGGAAGACAAGGAGACTTGGTGGTGGAATGAAGAGGTCCAGGAAAAGCATAATGAGAACAAGCTCCAACATGGACCTGAAGAGGTCCAGGAAAGCATAAGGAGAAAGATGTTGGCGAAAAAGTTTTGGGATAGTCGGAGAGATGAAGAAAGTAGACAGGAGTACAAGGAGATGCGGCGTAAGGCGAAAAGAGAAGTAGCAAAAGCAAAGGAAAAGGCATATTGCGAGCTGTACAAGACGTTGAATAGTAAGGCAGGAGAAAAGGACTTGTACCGATTAGCCAGACAAAGGGACAGAGCTGGAAAGGATGTGCAGCAGGTTAGGGTGGTAAAAGATGCACATGGTAATGTGCTGACAAGTGAGGAGTGTGTGCTGAGAAGGTGGAGGGAATATTTTGAAGAGCTGATGAATAAAGAAAATGAACGAGAGAAAAGGCTGGATGATGTGGTGAGAGTAAATCAGAAAGTACAAGAGATTAGCAAGGAAGAAGTGAGGGCTGCTATGAAGAGGATGAAGAGTGGAAAGGCAGTTGGTCCAGATGACAGTCCAGTGGAGGCATGGAAATGTCTAGGAGAGATGGCAGTAGAGTTTCTAACCAGATTGTTTAATAAAATCTTGGAAAGTGAGAGGATGCCTGAGGAGTGGAGACGAAGTGTGCTGGTTCCTATTTTCAAGAACAAGGGTGATGTGCAGAGCTGCAGTCACTACAGAGGCATAAAGCTAATCAGCCACAGCATGAAGTTATGGGAAAGAATAGTAGAAGCTAGGCTTAGAAAACAGGTGAAGATCTGTGAGCAGCAATATGGTTTCATGCCGAGAAAGAACACTACAGATGCAATGTTTGCTCTGAGAATACTGTTGGAAAAGTACAGAGAAGGACAGAAAGAGTTACATTGTGTGTTTGTGGACTTAGAAAAAGCTTATGATAGGGTGCCAAGAGAAGAGTTGTGGTATTGTATGAGGAAGTCTGGAGTGGCAGAGAAGTATGTTAGGGTAGTGCAGGACATGTATAAGAATAGTGTGACAGCGGTGAGATGCACAGTCGGAAGGACAGACTCATTCAAGGTGGAGGTGGGATTACACCAAGGATCAGCTCTGAGCCCTTTCTTGTTTGCAGTGGTGATGGACAGGTTGACGGATGAGATCAGACAGGAGTCCCCATGGACTATGATGTTTGCAGATGACATTGTGATCTGTAGTGAGAGTAGAGAGCAAGTTGAGTCTAGTCTGGAGAGGTGGAGATATGCTTTGGAGAGAAGGGGAATGAAAGTAAGTAGAAGCAAGACTGAGTATGTGTGTGTGAATGAGAGGGAGCCCAGTGGAACAGTGCAGTTACAAGGAGTAGAAGTGGTGAAAGTAGATTTTAAATATTTGGGGTCAACTGTTCAAAGTAATGGAGAGTGTGGTAGAGAGGTGAAGAAGAGCGTGCAGGGAGGGTGGAGTGGGTGGAGAAAGGTGGCAGGAGTGATTTGTGACCGAAGAATATCAGCAAGAGTGAAGGGGAAAGTTTACAAAACAGTAATGAGACCAGCTATGTTGTATGGTTT
The DNA here is from genome assembly GCF_902500255.1 of Thalassophryne amazonica. NCBI lineage: Eukaryota > Metazoa > Chordata > Actinopteri > Batrachoidiformes > Batrachoididae > Thalassophryne > Thalassophryne amazonica. Next base: position 27,880,940 of record NC_047125.1, on the reverse strand, counting down.
AGAGACGGTGGCACTAAGAAAAAGACAGGAGGCAGAGCTGGAGGTGGCAGAGCTGAAGATGTTGAGATTCTCTTTGGGAGTGACAAGAATGGACAAGATTAGGAATGAACATATCAGAGGGACAGCTCAGGTGGGGCGGTTTGGAGACAAAGTCAGAGAGGCGAGATTGAGATGGTTTGGACATGTGCAGAGGAGGGACCCAGGGTATATAGGGAGAAGGATGCTGAGGATGGATCCACCAGGCAGGAGGAGAAGAGGGAGACCAAAGAAGAGGTTCATGGATGTGCTGAGAGAGGACATGCAGGTGGTTGGTGTGACAGAGGAAGATACAGAGGACAGGGTGAGATGGAAACGATTGATCTGCTGTGGGGACCCCTAACGGGAACAGCCGAAAGACAAAGAAGAAGAATAATAAAGCAAAACCATAATTCAAACCTGCTTTCCATTTCAAGACCTCTGCCTCATCGCTGGACCACTGTATCCTGTCAAGGTAAATGACGCTTTCCTATAGCAGGGGGCAGAGCGCACAAAGACAGAAGCACTGGCTCATTGGCTGTTTGGGTTTGCGAATGCCTTTGTTTCTTTTAGATGATCTGGCGGTGTTTAAACTCAAAATCGGCTCGTTAGTAGCTGACCGCGTATGGGAGGCAAAATTGAAAGTCATCGTGTATCGGTCAGCTGTAGATGTAGTTTTAAAGCAGTTTATCAGATTAGAGTTAAACAAGATAACTTTTCAGTTAGCTGATTACTAGTTATCAAAGCTAACTTTTTGGTTAGCTGTGCCCACCACTGATTATTTGTTGGGTCCACTTGGAAGTAACATGTCTAATATAGTCCTGTTTATTTACTCTACTCTACTTTACTCTACTTTTTTCTTTGCCATTAGTCGGAAACCTATAGAAGCAAATCTGGGGAAGTTTCAGGTCGATTGTTGCACATGGGCACACAACACTGTGGTATTCTTTCACTGTTGACACTGTGCCGCCAGAACCAACAAGTGCAGAGAAAAACACGTATTTTCTTTGTTTGGGTCCGGAAGGAGATTTATCACGTGACTCGTTACGTCACACTTTGCAACCGAATTTCCCTTCTCTTCCAGTTTCCAGACATTATGGCGGTCATCTCCAGTGATCAGTGTCAAATCTTTTGTGGGTGGCAACTGAACTCTGAAGGTACAGACGTCATTACAACCCCTGGTAATAATTATGGAATCATCGGCCTCGGAGGATGTTCATTCAGTTGTTTAATTTTGTAGGAAAAAAGCAGATCACAGACATGACACAAAACTAAAGTCATTTCAAATGGCAACTTTCTGGCTTTAAGAAACACTATAAGAAATCAGGAAAAAAAAAAATTGTGGCAGTCAGTAACGGTTACTTTTTTAGACCAAGCAGAGGGAAAAAAATATGGAATCACTCAATTCTGAGGAATAAATTATGGAATCACCCTGTAAATTTTCATCCCCAAAACTAACACCTGCATCAAATCAGATCTGCTCATTAGTCTGCATCTAAAAAGGAGTAATCACACCTTGGAGAGCTGTTGCACCAAGTGGACTGACATGAATCATGGCTCCAACACGAGAGATGTCAATTGAAACAAAGGAGAGGATTATCAAACTCGTAAAAGAGGGTAAATCAGCACGCAATGTTGCAAAACATGTTGGTTGTTCGCAGTCAGCTGTGTCTAAACTCTGGACCAAATACAAACAACATGGGAAGGTTGTTAAAGGCAAACATACTGGTAGACCAGGGAAGACATCAAAGCGTCAAGACAAAAAACTTAAAGCAATATGTCTCAAAAATCGAATATGCACAACAAAACAAATGAGGAACGAATGGGAGGAAACTGGAGTCAACGTCTGTGACTGAACTGTAAGAAACCGCCTAAAGGAAATGGGATTTACATACAGAAAAGCTAAACAAAAGCCATCATTAACACCTAAACAGAAAAAAACAAGGTTACAATGGGCTAAGGAAAAGCAATCGTGGACTGTGGATGACTGGATGAAAGTCATATTCAGTGATGAATCTCGAATCTGCATTGGGCAAGGCAATGATGCTGGAACTTTTGTTTGGTGCCGTTCCAATGAGATTTATAAAGATGACTGCCTGAAGAGAACATGTACATTTCCACAGTCATTGATGATATGGGGCTGCATGTCAGGTAAAGGCACTGGGGAGATGGCTGTCATTACATCATCAATAAATGCAGTTTACGTTGATATTTTGGACACTTTTCTTATCCCATCAATTGAAAGAATGTTTGGGAATGATGAAATCATTTTTCAAGATGATAATGCATCTTGATATAGAGCAAAAACTGTGAAAACATTCCTTGCAAAAAGACACATAGGGTCAATGTCATGGCCTGCAAATAGTCCAGATCTTAATCCAATTGAAAATCTTTGGTGGAAGTTGAAGAAAATGGTCCATGACAAGGCTCCAACCTGCAAAGCTGATCTGGCAACAGCAATCAGAGAAAGTTGGAGCCAGATTGATGAAGAGTACTGTTTGTCACTCATTAAGTCCATGCCTCAGAGACTGCAAGCTGCTGTAAAAGCCAGAGGTGGTGCAACAAAATACTAGTGATGTGTTGGAGCGTTCTTTTGTTTTTCATGATTCCATCATTTTTTCCTCAGAATTGAGTGATTCCATATTTTTTTTCCCTCTGCTTGGTCTAAAAAAGTAACCGTTACTGACTGCCACAATTTTTTTCCTGATTTCTTATAGTGTTTCTTAAAGTCAGAAAGTTGCCATTTGAAATGACTTTAGTTTTGTGTCATGTCTGTGATCTGCTTTTTTTCTACAAAATTAAACAACTGAATGAACATCCTCTGAGGCTGGTGATTCCATAATTTTTGCCAGGGGTTGTAGTCGGTTTCTTTGAAGATATTATGCTTGGCTTTGAGTTCGTGGGTGGTTTGGAACATTTTTCTATTTTGCCTTCAGCAAGAAAAAAGGCATCCTGCTCAGCTGGATTCAAGAGCTGCTTGATGAGAAAAGTACAACTTTAAACTCGACCACAAGTGCTGGGAGGATCACGGTGATGTTGCACCCACATTTCAAAGTATGAATCATCGAGAAAAAAGTTCCTTTAGGAACCAACAAATTATTACAAACCACATTTTGATGCAAAACCTTTGTCATGATTGATGCTCAGCCTCCAATGAACTGTCAACACAGTCCAATCATTTACAGAACAAATTAATTACAAACCTAAAATAGAACATGAGAAGGCAGTCTTCAGGGCCACGTGCCTTTTCTGTGGCAGCTTCTGATTCATTCTCACAAGCACAGAATCCTATGTTGGTTCAAGGATTCAGTCCACAGATCTGTGATAGTTTTTTTTTTTATCTAATGTGATCATTGAACAATTTAAAACAGCACTTGTTCCTCCAAAAGATGACACCGATGTGTCCACTATAACTCAAAAACATCTGGACAGTGGAGGTGGAAAACCTCAACGTCAGTGAGTAAAAGTCGTTCCACGTTTGTTCCAGTTACCAACTAAACCAGCTGATTCTCATTAGTTCAAGTCTTCAGGTGGGAGGACGAGTCCATCAGTGGAATCACCTGTTTTTAGCTCACAGTTCGAAGCAGCACATGGTGGGACTTTTACTCACTGAAGACTGGGTTTTATACCTCTGCTGGATGACTTTCCTTCAAGCTTGGTGGGAAAATGACTTGGATGTCCAGACGTGGTTAGATTGTGAGGTAGTTTGGTCAAAGGTCAGCATCAAGGAAGACACTGTGAATGTCACTTTTTTTTTTTCGTATCTCAACAACCAAACAGCCAAGATGGATCAAACTTGGTTTGAAGACTGTGAGACCACATTTCCGGGACTTTTACTCACTGAAGACTGGGTTTTATAGCTCTGCTGGATGACTTTCCTTCAAACCTGGTTGGAATATGACTTTGATGTCCAGATGTGGTTAGATTGCCGTGTAGTTTGGCCAAAGATCAACATCAAGGAAGACACTGTGAATGTCACATTTTTGTGTAGCTCAACAACCAAACAGCCAAGATGGATCAAACTTGGTTTGAAGACTGTAAGACTACATTTCTCAACATTGCACCCAGTGAGTCAAAACTTGACACATTCTCAAGAGATGTTGGTTTCTCAGATTCTCAGAATGCAAAACTTTTTTTCTGGGTGAGGAGCAAAACTTCTCAATCCCCCCCTCATACTTGGATTTTTATCAAGAGGTGATGAGATTTTTCGGGAGTAGTGGCGGTTCTACACTGAATTACTCTCCGGGCAAGAACCCCACCCCACCCCCCGGCCACAAAATTTTGCACAACAGCCATAGCGTGGCTCTTTAAGAGAAACCCGAATCCTCTCCGTGTGCGGTAGGACGTTTCACACAATTCAGAAAAACGTGCAGGAATTCTAGACCTGTATTTATAACATTATGAATGAGATCTGCGTTATCTGGAACAAAGTTGAGGTTTAAGTGGCTTTAGCCCACGAAGCACCCCCGCCTTTACCTTTACATTACAAAGAGGTGAAGTGTCCACCGTGCGCCCCTCCCCATTTCTTTCACCTTCTCACTACTTCTGTGAACTCTGATGCCGAGTTCACACCGGGCGCGATCAGACAAATTCGTGGGGGACGCACCTCCTTCGCCCAGTGTGGCACTCTGCTTGGGTGGACTTTGGCTGCGAAAATTCGCTCCAGTGCATCATCAAATAGGAGGCGCTTCCATTCTGCTTGGGGTCAAGTCATCATGACGGACCTTGATCAGTTTCAAATCAATTTTTTTTTTTATATAGCGCCAAATCACAACAAACAGTTGCCCCAAGGCGCTTTATATTGTAAGGCAAGGCCATACAATAATTATGTAAAACCCCAACGGTCAAAACGACCCCCTGTGAGCAAGCACTTGGCTACAGTGGGAAGGAAAAACTCCCTTTTAACAGGAAGAAACCTCCAGCAGAACCAGGCTCAGGGAGGGGCAGTCTTCTGCTGGGACTGGTTGGGGCTGAGGGAGAGAACCAGGAAAAAGACATGCTGTGGAGGGGAGCAGAGATCGATCACTAATGATTAAATGCAGAGTGGTGCATACAGAGCAAAAAGAGAAAGAAACAGTGCATCATGGGAACCCCCCAGCAGTCTACGTCTATAGCAGCATAACTAAGGGATGGTTCAGGGTCACCTGATCCAGCCCTAACTATAAGCTTTAGCAAAAAGGAAAGTTTTAAGCCTAATCTTAAAAGTAGAGAGGGTGTCTGTCTCCCTGATCTGAATTGGGAGCTGGTTCCACAGGAGAGGAGCCTCAAAGCTGAAGGCTCTACCTCCCATTCTACTCTTACAAACCCTAGGAACTACAAGTAAGCCTGCAGTCTGAGAGCGAAGCGCTCTATTGGGGTGATATGGTACTACGAGGTCCCTAAGATAAGATGGGACCTGATTATTCAAAACCTTATAAGTAAGAAGAAGAATTTTAAATTCTATTCTAGAATTAACAGGAAGCCAATGAAGAGAGGCCAATATGGGTGAGATATGCTCTCTCCTTCTAGTCCCCGTCAGTACTCTAGCTGCAGCATTTTGAATTAACTGAAGGCTTTTTAGGGAACTTTTAGAACAACCTGATAATAATGAATTACAATAGTCCAGCCTAGAGGAAATAAATGCATGAATTAGTTTTTCAGCATCACTCTGAGACAAGACCTTTCTGATTTTAGAGATATTGCGTAAATGCAAAAAAGCAGTCCTACATATTTGTTTAATATGCGCTTTGAATGACATATCCTGATCAAAAATGACTCCAAGATTTCTCACAGTATTACTAGAGGTCAGGGTAATGCCATCCAGAGTAAGGATCTGGTTAGACACCATGTTTCTAAGATTTGTGGGGCCAAGTACAATAACTTCAGTTTTATCTGAGTTTAAAAGCAGGAAATTAGAGGTCATCCATGTCTTTATGTCTGTAAGACAATCCTGCAGTTTAGCTAATTGGTGTGTGTCCTCTGGCTTCATGGATAGATAAAGCTGGGTATCATCTGCGTAACAATGAAAATTTAAGCAATACCGTCTAATAATACTGCCTAAGGGAAGCATGTATAAAGTGAATAAAATTGGTCCTAGCACAGAACCTAGTGGAACTCCATAATTAACTTTAGTCTGTGGAGAAGATTCCCGATTTACATGAACAAATTGTAATCTATTAGACAAATATGATTCAAACCACCGCAGCGCAGTGCCTTTAATACCTATGGCATGCTCTAATCTCTGTAATAAAATTTTATGGTCAACAGTATCAAAAGCAGCACTGAGGTCTAACAGAACAAGCACAGAGATGAGTCCACTGTCCGAGGCCATAAGAAGATCATTTGTAACCTTCACTAATGCTGTTTCTGTACTATGATGAATTCTAAAACCTGACTGAAACTCTTCAAATAGACCATTCCTCTGCAGATGATCAGTTAGCTGTTTTACAACTACCCTTTCAAGAATTTTTGAGAGAAAAGGAAGGTTGGAGATTGGCCTATAGTTAGCTAAGATAGCTGGGTCAAGTTATGGCTTTTTAAGTAATGGTTTAATTACTGCCACCTTAAAAGCCTGTGGTACATAGCCAACTAACAAAGATAGATTGATCATATTTAAGATCGAAGCATTAAATAATGGTAGGGCTTCCTTGAGCAGCCTGGTAGGAATGGGGTCTAATAAACATGTTGATGGTTTGGATGAAGTAACTAATGAAAATAACTCAGACAGAACAATCGGAGAGAAAGAGTCTAACCAAATACCGGCATCACTGAAAGCAGCCAAAGATAACGATACGTCTTTGGGATGGTTATGAGTAATTTTTTCTCTAATAGTTAAAATTTTGTTAGCAAAGAAAGTCATGAAGTCATTACTAGTTAAAGTTAATGGAATACTGAGCTCAATAGAGCTCTGACTCTTTGTCAGCCTGGCTACAGTGCTGAAAAGAAACCTGGGGTTGTTCTTATTTTCTTCAATTAGTGATGAGTAGAAAGATGTCCTAGCTTTACGGAGGGCTTTTTTATAGAGCAACAGACTCTTTTTCCAGGCTAAGTGAAGATCTTCTAAATTAGTGAGACGCCATTTCCTCTCCAACTTACGGGTTATCTGCTTTAAGCTACGAGTTTGTGAGTTATACCACAGAGTCAGGCACTTCTGATTTAAAGCTCTCTTTTTTAGAGGAGCTACAGCATCCAAAGTTGTCTTCAATGAGGATGTAAAACTATTGACGAGATACTCTATCTCACTTACAGAGTTTAGGTAGCTACTCTGCACTGTGTTGGTATATGGCATTAGAGAACATAAAGAAGGAATCATATCCTTAAACCTAGTTACAGTGCTTTCTGAAAGACTTCTAGTGTAATGAAACTTATTCCCCACTGCTGGGTAGTCCATCAGAGTAAATGTAAATGTTATTAAGAAATGATCAGACAGAAGGGAGTTTTCAGGGAATACTGTTAAGTCTTCTATTTCCATACCATAAGTCAGAACAAGATCTAAGATATGATTAAAGTGGTGGGTGGACTCATTTACGTTTTGAGCAAAGCCAATAGAGTCTAATAATAGATTAAATGCAGTGTTGAGGCTGTCATTCTCAGCATCTGTGTGGATGTTAAAATCGCCTACTATAATTATCTTATCTGAGCTAAGCATTAAGTCAGACAAAAGGTCTGAAAATTCACAGAGAAACTCACAGTAACGACCAGGTGGATGATAGATAAAAACAAATAAACCTGGTTTTTGGGACTTCCAATTTGGATGGACAAGACTAAGAGTCAAGCTTTCAAATGAATTAAAGCTCTGTCTGGGTTTTTGATTAATTAATAAGCTGGAATGGAAGATTGCTGCTAATCCTCCGCCTCGGCCCGTGCTACGAGCATTCTGACAGTTAGTGTGACTCGGGGGTGTTGACTCATTTAAACTAACATATTCATCCTGCTGTAACCAGGTTTCTGTAAGGCAGAATAAATCAATATGTTGATCAATTATTATATCATTTACCAACAGGGACTTAGAAGAGAGAGACCTAATGTTTAATAGACCACATTTAACTGTTTTAGTCTGTGGTGCAGTTGAAGGTGCTATATTATTTTTTCTTTTTGAATTTTTATGCTTAAATAGATTTTTGCTGGTTATTGGTAGTCTGGGAGCAGGCACCGTCTCTACGGGGATGGGGTAATGAGGGGATGGCAGGGGGAGAGAAGCTGCAGAGAGGTGTGTAAGACTACAACTCTGCTTCCTGGTCCCAACCCTGGATAGTCACGGTTTGGAGGATTTAAGAAAATTGGCCAGATTTCTAGAAATGAGAGCTGCTCCATCCAAAGTGGGATGGATGCCGTCTCTCCTAACAAGACCAGGTTTTCCCCAGAAGCTTTGCCAATTATCTATGAAGCCCACCTCATTTTTTGGACACCACTCAGACAGCCAGCAATTCAAGGAGAACATGCGGCTAAACATGTCACTCCCGGTCCGATTGGGGAGGGGCCCAGAGAAAACTACAGAGTCCGACATTGTTTTTGCAAAGTTACACACTGATTTAATGTTAATTTTAGTGACCTCCGATTGGCGTAACCGGGTCTCATTACTGCCGACGTGAATTACAATCTTACCAAATTTACGCTTAGCCTTAGCCAGCAGTTTCAAATTTCCTTCAATGTCGCCTGCTCTGGCCCCCGGAAGACAATTGACTATGGTTGCTGGTGTCGCTAACTTCATATTTCGCAAAACAGTCGCCAATAACCAGAGTTTGATCCTCGGCGGGTGTGTCGTCGAGTGGGGAAAAACGGTTAGAGATGTGAACGGGTTGGCGGTGTACACGGGGCTTCTGTTTAGGGCTACGCTTCCTCCTCACAGTCACCCAGTCGGCCTGCTTTCCCGGCTGCTCGGGATCTGCCAGGGGGTAACTAACGGCGGCTAAGCTACCTTGGTCCGCACCGACTACAGGGGCCTGGCTAGCTGTAGAATTTTCCACGGTGCGGAGCCGAGTCTCCAATTCGCCCAGCCTGGCCTCCAAAGCTACGAATAAGCTACACTTATTACAAGTACCATTACTGCTAAAGGAGGCCGAGGAATAACTAAACATTTCACACCCAGAGCAGAAAAGTGCGGGAGAGACAGGAGAAGCCGCCATGCTAAATCGGCTAAGAGCTAGTAGCTACGCTAAGCTAGCGGATTCCTAAAAACACGCAAAGTGAATAATGTGTAAATAATTTAGAGGTGATTCAGCAGAAGGAGTGCTTTAGTTAAGGCACGTAAAGATTACACTGGGAAACAAATCGTAATCTAGATAACTAGATCAATCTAACTGCGCAGATTAAACAGCTAAGAGATACAGAAAAACACAGCTGTGCTCCGGAACAGGAAGTGATACAATACCGCAGTGAGAGCCAACCACCAGTAGAGGCCAAAAAACTTGATCACACGGAGCGAGTTGTTGTGGAAAGCTCCCAATACAGGGAGTATCATTATTTGCTGCAGGAGCTGCGTCTGGATGACAGCCGCTTTCAGCGATCCTTCCGCCTCTGCGGGACCCAGTTTGAGGATCTCCTGTCCCGTTCACGCGTGCACATGTAAACAATTAAAAAATTTTTTTTAACTCCGCTTCTTGCTGCAGCTCACTCCCCCCAAAACTCTGTCATAATTGTGTTTAGAAACCAGTCACCATTTGCTTTATTATACATCTGTGTAGATAATAAGTAAAATAATCTCCACGGATGATTCCCTCGCGTGCGCACGTAAAATAAAAAGAGAAAGAAACAACTCTCTCACTGCTGTGGTGCTGCTGCTCGCTCCAAAAACTCTGTCATAATTGTGAAATAAAGGACAAAAGAGACATAAGTCCTGCTCACAGGCTGCTACCAGAGACAGGACATGTTCACATCTTCAGTCAAACTCCAGACATCTCCACGTCACTACATATTCAGTCCCTGATTGGTCATCGCGGCGCAAAGAGATGAAAAAGTTCAGATTTTTCAACTTGGTGATGCGACGCAATATCGTGCTACAAAAACGCGCCAATCGCTCGAAATCGCTTCACTCGTGCCCATCGCGTCGCGCTGCGTGACTTGGCGCCAAAACGCTTCATTTCATAGGGATTACATGGAAACCTGTGGCTGCAGTTGCTCGTGTCGCTCCCGGCTGCCTGCAGGGGGCGCCAATTTGCCAGTTCCACACACAATGACCATTTTGCGGTAGAGATTTTTTTTTTCCAGTGCTTGTGCCCATGGTGCCGCCCCGCCAAAAATGGCACCCCGGGTGGCGGCCCGTACTAAGAACGTTTGATTGACTTGCTTTTCTCCCCTTTGAAGTTCTGCTCACATGTGAGATTTGACTGAAGAGGTGTCATGAAATAATTCTGTTTAGGAGTGTACTGCAGATTTAGACACTGTTTCTTCATGCATGTATGGAGGAGGCGGCACAGTGGATTATGGGTAAGCACTGTTGCCTCGTTCGGTTCCCACCTGGTCCTGCAGAACTGTAGCAAAAGTCACGTGTAAGAACACATCCACTCGAGTGGCCCAATTTTCACGGACACATGGATACACACGCACAGATCAAAATACGCATTTGCAAATACTTTTGCGCGCACACAGATTGCTATACGCATTTGTGGATCTGTGGATCAACAGATCAAAAGACAGAAAACAAAAAACAGAAAAACAAACAAAACTCAAACCCTGACACTTCTGTTTTTCAGTGTAACTGCTGTTAATTTTAGCTCATTATTTCACTCCTCTGTGAACCTTAGGAGTGGTTAGTATATTTGTTAGCGGTTAGCTCACACTTGCTTGGTTACACGCTTGAATTTTTCTGGTGCACATGGTACACTACTTTACATAAATTCTGCGTAATGCTGGCAGATAGGGTGGCTCTTTTAGAGAGCCGTCTCCATAAAGTAAACCAGCTTCTCAGCTCAGTGGTGATAGATGTTACGGGCACTCCAGACAAGATTAGTGTTGGGCTGGCTAGCGCATCCATTAGCATCAGCCTAGAAAAGCCGCTTTCGGCTTCCTGCTTTTCTCCCTTTATATCGCACCCTTTAGACACATACTTCGGTGTTTTGGGATTACCTTTCAGTGCTATGCTGATGATACTCACTTATACATGTCGATAACTGCTGGTAATCTCATCCACATAAAATCCTTCGAAGATTGCCTTGCATCAGTTAAAAGCTGGATGTCTACCAACTTCCTACTTTTAAACTCTGATAAAACTGACATGATGGTTCTTGGTCCAGTGAGACATTGGTAAATGGACTGCATTTATATAGCGCTTTTCCATCTGCATCAGACGCTCAAAGCGCTTTTACAATAATGCCTCACATTGACCCCAGTGTCAGTACTGCCATACAAGGCACTCACTACACACACACACACACACGGACCAACCAGGGATAACATTGTACTGCTTAAAACCATCTTCACCGGTTTCAATCTCATCTTGGGACTTGAAGAAATCATCCTAATGCACAAACAGCAGTGGTGCATCAGGGCTTCGTCATACAGTGGCGTGTATAAATTCCGACCCAATCTGAACTGGCAGTAAGGACTTAAACAGTCACATCCAAAAACTTTGAATTGTCAGGAATCTTCCACACAGAATCATCTGCCTTCATCGCTGACCTGCAGCAGGAGGAAGAAGTCATTGTCCAGAATCATCCGCACTGACATTCCCTCCAAAAAACGGTCAAATCAAAACTGACTTTTATACAGTAGTCTAGGTTTTCAGGGTTCACAACTTGACCACGAGTAATAACGGGGCTCACCTGTATCACAATGGTTTTCTCAATGATATTATGTTTATACTATGTGCAGTAACGTCTCAGATATGGTGTTAGAAACCACTTTCTCCACCAGATGGCGCTAGTTTAAAACGTGCTGTTGAACATGGTTTGGAGTAATGAAGTTTCTGTAACACAAATTGATGTTAAGCATCTGTGCATCAGAAAGCCGCAAACTTCAATGAAGTGTGTGTGTCACATTGGCATCAATTTGACCAGCTAATGCTTAGCCTAGGCTCGTGTGTCATACATCACACTGACCAAATGAGGAACCTTGGGGTAATTTTTCATCCTATGTTGTCCTTTGACCTTCACATTGGAGACATACAAGGACTGCTTTCTTCCACCTGCGAAATATAGTCAAGATTCGTCCCATCCTGTCTACGGCTGATGCCGAGATCCTGATTCATGTGTTTGTCTCTGAGATTGGAGTACTGCAATGTTCTGTTTTCTGGTTTACCGCAGTCCAGCATTAGGGGTCTCCAACTGATTCAAAATGCTGCTGCCAGACTTTTGACACAAAGCAGAATGTTTGACCACATCCATTTTGGCATTTCTTCACTGGCTTCCTTTCCCAGTGAGATCAGATTTTAAGGTTCTGCTAGTAGCCTATAAAATTGTTCACAGACTGGCACCTCCCTACCAAGCTGACCTACTTAAAGCCTACGTACCAGCTCGGGCTCTGCTTTCTCAGGGTGCAGGACTACTTTGTGTCCCGAGGGTGAATAAAAAGTCTGCGGGTCACAGAGTTTTCTCTTATCGTGCCCGTGTTCTGTGGAATGATCCTCCTGTGTCAAAACAGTCAGACTCTGTAGAGACTTTCAAGTCCAGACTTAAGACGCACTTATTTTCCCTTTCGTATGGCTACCATACTGCCATAGTATGTTACTATGCTGTTTACTCTTAAATTAATTTTATTATTAAACAGAGCAGGCCGCGGCCTCAACTTCATCTAAAGTCAGCACACCGAGTCAGTGGCTGGATTAAGGCATGTTGGGAATATTTAACCTAATATTCTCTATTTTCTTCTCAAAGTAATCTAAAAAATCTTGGGCTGTAAAAGGAGAGCGATTTACAGGTGGTTGTCCATGAATCAGTGTTGCCACCGTGTTGAGGAACTTTGAATTATACTTGAGTTTGTTGATCAGAGTAATAAGCCCACTTTGTAGCCAGTCGTGCATTCTTATCATCAAGAACAGTGTCATGTCACAAGAGATGGTATACGTCACATTTTGAATTACACCATTTACCTTCTAGACTTCTAGCATCCTGCTAGAAGTCTAGAAGGTCAGAGACCACCAATGCAAGAAGCATGATGTCAGTATTCGTGTCAGCAATACCACGTGCGAGAACCGAATCCAGGGTATTTCCACGAATGTTCATTCAGTAAGTGATCATTGAACCAAGGCGACTTTGCCTTTGGGGGCGCGGTTTTAATATAGGTGGAGCGATCATTTAGAAAAGAAGAACTTTGTGAGATGAATGTTATGTTTCCGACGCGTTCGGAGCACCGACCCAGCGTTTGAAAGGACCCAGCATAAAATAAGCAGAGCACGGTTCAAAAGGTAACAGAATTTAATAAACATAACAGTGAGTGACGTGCTAAACAACTAAAAAGTCCGCGGTCTGGTGAGGTGGAAACACGGCGCGCTCTCAACAGCGCAAACGGTCCGGAGCCACAGCAGTTCGGACCCAGGGACCCCGCCAACACCCCCCAGGTGGCTGCGACAAACCAAGTCTGAAGAAAGAAAACATGGAGGTGAGTCCAACTCCACACAGAGAGACACAACTCAAAGGTGCACGCAATCAGCAAACACTTCCTGGCTTAAATCTATACATCAGCTTCTCACCCTGCAGGCACGGAACAACTCAGTTCAAATCTCCACTGCAGCAGAAGCTGATTAGACAATTAGCATAACGTGACAGCTCACTAACACAAGGTGTGAGGGACACCAAATCCACTGTCATTACTTCATAAAAGTCACCAAAACCAAATTACCTCAGGAAGTGTGCTGAAGAGCGTGAGACCTCACCCAATCCTTCTTCACAGACTGTGGCATCAAACCTGGAGCGGTCTCTGCGTCCGTGATGTTGAGATTGTTCTCCTGACGTCGATCTCACACGTCTGCTCACAAGGTCGAGTCTCTGGCAATCACACACTGTGCATTCAAGGTTTAAATGCAGAAATCTCTGATCAAGACAAAATACACCACAGCTGTGAGTCCTGATGACCTGCACGTGAAAACAAGCCTCAGGTGTTCAGGGTGAGGTCCTAATGCTCAGCCACTCAGTCCTGAATGCATACCACCTGGTGGGAGAAACAGAAAACAAAAACCAAGCCAGCCAAACACCCCAGCCCACAACAGTACCCCACCCTCACGGGAAGCCTCCCGGCGACCACACGGACCTGGGCCAGAAAAAACAAAGCCCCCCTCCAGGGACCATGGCTGGAATGTTGGCTGGGAACAAAAAACACCTCCTGCAGCTTCAGTTTCAGCTCCTTGTGCTGACAATCCAGCTGGGAAAGGCCCGTCTCCAGGAGCTGTGCGTTACTGTGCTCTGACGACAGCTCCATCATCAGCTGCTCAACCTGCAATGTTAATTTCTTCATGCAGTCATTGATCATCTCAATGTTGAGCTTCTCTAGTTCTTCCTTCAGCTGGATAATGCACGCTTCCAGCCGCCTCTTCTCTGTCAACAGGGAACTTTGTGCCGAGACTATCACTCTCATCCTGGAGCTCATCCTTTCTCACCCTGAGCCTGTCTGCAGTAGACTGCTCCGCAGCTGACACTCCAGTGCAGAGATATCCTTTGTTGACTTTAATGATCTTGCCCTCTGTTTCATTTAGCAAACCTGTTAGAGTCTTCACCTCTGACTGCATCTTTGCGTTCATTCCTGTCGACTCTTACTTTAGTTCTTCACTTTGCATAATTTTGGCCAGGAGTTCTTGAACCTGTGCACTCAGCCTTCTTCCGACTGTGTGTTAAAGTCTGCTTAGTCATAAGACAAAAAAAGAAAAAAAAGACAAACACAAACAACCATACCAACCCCCCCTCCCCAGAGGACCGTCCCATCAAACCCCGGGAAGAGGAGAAAAGAAAAAACACAACCCAAACTTAAGCTTGCAAAAAAAAAAAAAAAAAAAACTCTTACACACCCCCCCCGGACGACATGTAGGGACCAACACCCCCCAGAGGACATCCCGCCAGCTCCAGGAGTAATAACCACAGCCGAGA
Source organism: Thalassophryne amazonica (assembly GCF_902500255.1). Classification (NCBI taxonomy): domain Eukaryota; kingdom Metazoa; phylum Chordata; class Actinopteri; order Batrachoidiformes; family Batrachoididae; genus Thalassophryne; species Thalassophryne amazonica. The sequence goes on along the minus strand of NC_047125.1, from coordinate 27,865,935 downwards.
TCCCTCTGGGATCCAAAGTCACCCACAGGGACTCCCAGCGCCTCCCAGAGGACCGTTCCATCAAACCCCAGGAGACGCCACCCCCATGCCTAACAGACCCAGCCCCGGCCGTCTACGGCTAGATGGACCCACAGTCCTTTCCCCCCCCAGAAGACACCACAGTCACACCCTGAGGGCGGAAAAAAAAACCATACAAACAAAACAACAACCCCAACCCCACCCCCTCAGCACAGTGGAAACTGGAAGTATGTCCAGTGTCACCAACCACGACTATACCCCAAAAGTCAACCGGGAGGAGTGGAACAGCGGTAATGGCGTACGGCACAAGACGGCGCCACCCCTCCGACTTTTAAACCAGCCACCAGCTGCGGGTATATTCCACTGCCCCAAACCTCAGCTACGCCGATGGCATACGGCTCAAAGGCACGCTGAAGCCAGAGGTGGAACAGGGAATCAACAAAAAAACAACACCCGGAACCCCCCCCCTCCCGGATGCAGAAGTTATCTGGGAAACGCCCAGCACAACCAAACTGCACCACTCCAGCAACGCCGACAACATACGGCTCACACGGCTGGGGCCAGAGGAGAAGACAGGGAAGTAAAGAAAATAAAAAAAATACCCCAAACCCCCCCCCCCCCCCCGGGTGCAGAGGTTACCTGGGAAACGCCCAGCATAACCAAACTGCACCACTCGAGCAACGCACGGCTCACACGGATGGAGCCAGAGGAGAAGAGAGGGAACAACAAAAAGAAAAAACAACCCAATTACCCCCCCCATCACCCCCCAGAGGACCGTCCCATCAAACCCTGGGAGGTGAAACCAAAAGAAATAAAAACGAAAGACCAACAGACAAAGTCACCTGGGTCCATGCCATGCTCCAGACAGCCTGTATTTCAACTCCACCAGACCACTGACAGTGCTATAATCCACAAAAACAACAAATTAACCCCTGATAAAAACACCACATACTAAAACAAGAAACAGATAATAGACCAATAAAAAAAACTAACATTGGCCTACATCGTCAAGTGCAAAGAATGGAAAAACGTATTTTCCATCCTTTGAACCTAGACGGTAATGTGACTCTGTCACCAACAGAGGGAGCCAAAGTGCCAAATAAGAAAATCCCTGTGGTAACAGAGTAAAAACCAATACACACTGCTGTAAACAACAGCAGGTTATAACAAACAGCTTAAAGTGCAAACTAAATACCACCGGGGCTGCTACAACAGGCATCAGAGCCAGCTGCACGGTAGGAGACGGGGCTACAGACGGCACCAACGCGCACAACCCGGGCGGAGAGCACCCCCAACTGATCCCGGATCAACTCCAACATCTGCTGCAGCCTTCCTGGCAAAAATACCGTCTCTGCTTCCGCTGGTCCATTGTTAAATGGCCAGAGACTACTGTTATGTTTTGGACGTGGTCGGAGCACCGACCCAGCGTTTGAAAGGACCCAGCATAAAATAAGCAGAGCACGGTTCAAAAGGTAACAGAATTTAATAAACATAACAGTGAGTGACGTGCTAAACAACTAAAAAGTCCGCGGTCTGGTGAGGTGGAAACACGGCGCGCTCTCAACAGCGCAAACGGTCCAGAGCCACAGCAGTTCGGACTCAGGGACCCCGCCGACACCCCCCAGGTGGCCGCGACAAACTGAGTCTGAAGAAAGAAAACATGAGGTGAGTCCAACTCCACACAGAGAGACACAACTCAAAGGTGCACGCAATCAGCAAACACTTCCTGGCTTAAATCTATACATCAGCTTCTCACCCTGCAGGCACGGAACAACTCAGTTCAAATCTCCACTGCAGCAGAAGCTGATTAGACAATTAGCATAACGTGACAGCTCACTAACACAAGGTGTGAGGGACACCAAATCCACTGTCATTACTTCATAAAAGTCACCAAAACCAAATTTCCTCAGGAAGTGTGCTGAAGAGCGTGAGACCTCACCCAATCCTCCTTCACAGACTGTGGCGTCAAACCTGGAGCGGTCTCTGCGTCCGTGATGGTGAGATTGTTCTCCTGACGTCGATCTCACACGTCTGCTCACAAGGTCGAGTCTCTGGCAATCACACACTGTGCATTCAAGGTTTAAATGCAGCAATCTCTGATCAAGACAAAATACACCACAGCTGTGAGTCCTGATGACCTGCACGTGAAAACAAGCCTCAGGTGTTCAGGGTGAGGTCCTAATGCTCAGCCACTCAGTCCTGAATGCATACCACCTGGTGGGAGAAACAGAAAACAAAAACCAAGCCAGCCAAACACCCCAGCACGTAACAATGAAGAGAATAAAAACAATAATACAAAAATCCTGAATTTTACTGCTTCATGATTGGATTTTATTGATTAAAAAGAACAAATATTCAAGATTACAAGAATAAAATTCTGATTTTCAGAGAAAACAGTTATCACAAGAATACAATCATCTTTTCCACCACCGTGACCACAGGCATTAGGTTTTAATTTCACAGTTAATGCACACAGACAGATGTTTGATTCCAGGTGTTTCCGCTTCATGCTGTCTGTGTCCTTTGACAAAACACTGTCCCAGTCCACTCAGGACTGTACAGGACTAACTGTCTCAACAGCAACAATAAAATCATGTTGATGAACAGTAACAGAGTGGTGCTATACCTCACAAACACTAAATTTGACTAAATGAACCTCATCACAACCAGAGAGAGACTGATTAAAATAGTAAAAATTAATTCAATGAGAACCCAACAAATCATGTCCCAAAACAAAACAAAGTGAATTTAGGCATCAGGTTTGTAATCAGCATGTTGAAACCTCCAGCAATTCCTCTGAAGGTCCATTTGGTCGCAACCTGAGTCACAAACACCATCTGGGAAGACAAACACCAAATTACAGTTAGTTACCAATTAACTGGTTCACATTTCCATTTACAGTGGATCTGGATCTATGATCTTGACTAAATTATCATCATTTGACTTAATGAAAATGAATCCTCATCTTCCAGAACTCTTGCTTTTAGCTAAATCTGCCATATTTACACTATGTCATGAAAATGTACAAAGTGTTCATTAATGTGCATTGTCCTCATCAAATAAACAATAAAGAAAGAATTTCATGACTCAGCAGGACGGTTTGGTTCTTACCTAATTAATCCAGGCCAAGGTCAGTAAGGCTGAGTTTTCAACGTCATAATTAGTTCTGGCAGATCTGCGTCGTCTGGTGTTTTGGTTGCAATTCTGAAAGACAAACATTAAGTTTCAAGGCAAAGTTACTGCAGAAGTTAAACAGCTAAACTGATCTAATGACTTGTGGACTGAAACTGTTGATGGCAAACATTTTTGTCTAAAATTGTCTAGCGTCCTGTAAGTTTATAGCAATAATGAATGTTTGCAGGACCCAGTGCATGCTATCATCAAGGTTTGTCAAGGAGGGTCACTGCAAGTTTATGTTCAATAAATAAATCACTTTTTTGTTTTTTAATTGATGTGGTGTATCAAAGTTAACAATTTTAATGATTTCACCCTCATAATATGACCTTTTAGTTTAGAGACATGCAAGATAATAGTACAGCAGATGACTGCGCCCTCGTTGCCCATACGGAGCAAGCCTTGCAGCACATTGTCAACTGTTCTGCTGAAGCAGCAAGAGCCTTCGGCCTCACCATCAGCCTGAGAAAGACAGAAGTGCTATATCAACCAGTCCCTATACAGCATATACCCCACCCCAAATCAACATCGAGGGTACCAGCCTGAATGCAGTAGAGCAGTTCACATATCTCGGTAGTGTTATCTCAAACGATGCATCTGTTGCCAAGGACCTAGACAGTCGCCTTGCCAAGGCCAGCAGTTCTTTTGGTAGACTATCAAAGAAAGTCTGGCAGAATCATGCACTGCGCCTTTCCACAAAAGTGCAGGTCTACAGAGCCATTGTGGTCCCTACCCTCCTGTATGGAGCTGAAACCTGGGTTCTGTATCGCCAGCAGATCAGATTACTGGAACGCTTTCATCAGTGTTGTCTCCGAAACATCTTCGGGATCAAGTGGCAGGACTACGTCTCAAATGAGGACATCCTTACCAGAGCCAAATTGCTCAGCATGGAGTCTATTATACTCAAACAACAGCTTCGTTGGGCAGGTCACGTAAAAAGGGGGACGACCCTGCAGTGATCTTTTCCTTTGACCTTTATTTCATTACAGACATAATGGAGCCAAGATATTTCATGTTTTGGGTGGTCAACTTTTTCATTTCTCATCAGTTCCTGTATTAAAGGCCTGCAAGATGTTTGAACAAAACCTGGGACACAAAAGCATTTTGCCATTTTCTAATGTCATTTCATTTCTCAAAACACTTAATAGACACATGTAAAGTGATTCAGGTGTTATTTTCTTCCATTATTCCTGCAAACACATCTTAAGGAACAACAGAATTGTCACTGTTGCATTTTTTTTGGTTTCATATTTTCCACACGTCCTCCATTATGAACAGGTCAGGACTCTGGAGGAACGAATATTTCAATAATTTATTCACACATTTGTTGACAAACTGGAGATCCTCTGTCCATCGTTGGGCCTCAAAGACTCAGCCTTTTGTCCATCAATACTTTTCGTACATACTTTTGTATGAAATCAGAATGAAAATCACCCATTTGAAAGAACACTTTATTAATATAAAACCTCATTGCCTAAATTGTCTCCATCCCAAGTTTATGTTTAAAAAAAGACATCAAATATTTTAAATTTATGCAATGATAAAAGAAAACGTATGAATACCTGCAGGATTCATGGGGGGTTGTTGTGCCCCCCACACTCAATTTTCGATGATCTCCCAACTTTTTCTGATTCATGAGTTTATTTTGTACGGATTTCAAAGACAAAGTGTGATATGCTGAGATGTTATACAATATGGTCGTGAGACTAACTGTTGTATGGTTTAGAGGTGTGAACAAAAGACTGGATAATGTATCATGTTTGAGTTGTACCGGAACATAGTTGTTGTTGATGGTTCCACACAGATGGACTCTGCAGTGCAGGTAGACGTCACCAGTTTGCCCATAGAACTTGAAGGTGTTGAAGGAGAAATAGCTGGTGGTTCCTTGTCCGTTGCTTTCCACCGTCACTGTTCCATCATTGAGGTTAGCACAGCTACTCAGAAACACAAAAACAGAAGTCAGTCTGATGTATGAGGAACTGAACAGCATCTATTCAGTCAGTGTCCTCACTGATAGACACACAAACACATTTCCACACACTGGGTATCACCTCTGTGTGTCCCTCACCTGTTCACGATCAGGTCATGTCTGAGAGTCCCATTCGATAATGGGCCATGAGTTGCCCAGCAAGATTCTATCACCACAGCAACAATTCTGCTATCCAGTCCATCTGCCTTCAGTTCCACCCAGATCTTGTAGTTCAGCTGGATATCGGTTCCCTCCTCAATAGGTTGGGTACGAGCAGAGTCCCAGTAGACCATCATGGTCAGGTTATAAAACCATTGTCCATATCTTAACTGCTGGATCACAGAGCTGAAGAGCACAGACATTGTTTTTTTTTTGTTTTTTTAACGTGTTGGTTATTAGGTCTTTTTACAAGGACACATCTCAGAATTTGCCTCAGAACAACACCCCATAATGACAACAAGAAAAACAAGTTTATTTATTTTTTAAATTGAAATAAAAAATGGACCTACATAAGTATTCACACCCTTTGTTGAATACTTTGTTGATGCACCTTTGGCAGCAATTTCAATGTCAAATTTTCTTGAATATGTTGCCACCAGCTTGATGCACCTATCTTTGGGCAGTTTGGCCCATTCCTCTTTGCAGCACCTCTCAAGCTCCATCAGGTTGGATGGGGAGCGTCGGTGCTCAGACATTTTCAGATCTCTCCAGAGATGTTCAATCAGATTCAGGTCTGGGCTCTGGTTGGGCCACTCAAGGACATTCACAGAGTTGTCCTGAAGCCACACCTTTGATATCTTAGCTGTGTGCTTTGGGTTGTTGTCTTGCTGAAAGTTGAACTGTGTTAACACCCAAAATGTGAATCAGCTGAAAATCATGAGTTAACCACAAACCGTTAATCGCAAAATGTGAATACTGAAAAAATCTCCCAAATTGTGAACGCAGGTCTCACAAAAGGTGAATATCATAGATGTTTTTTCATTTTAAGTAGTTTCTAGATGTCAGGAAGTCTTGATTGCAAACCCTATCACTGCAAAAATAAATGTTTTTTTGTTGTCTTTTTTTTTGTTGGGGTCACAGCAGCCAGTAAGGTTGGGAGGTGATCCCAGCAGCTCCTACTTTTGGTGTCAAACAGTTCTTTTGTACTCTGATGTGGACTTTCAAGTGGGACAAATGGGGCAAGTGGACAAGTGGACATGTTTGTGTGTCTGTCCACATCATGTCCAACCAACTGAATTTACACCAGGTGGACTTCAATAATGATACAGAAACATCTCAAGGATGATCAGTGGAAACTGGATGCACTTGAGCTCAGTTATGAACTTCATGGGAAAGGCTGTGAATCCTTATGTACATGAGTAACATAACAGGCTGTAACATAACAAAATGTGGAACAAGTGAAGTGCTGTGAATACTTTCTGGATGCACCACAGCTACAATGTATTGATATTAATACCAAAGTCAATCAACTGTCTCATGATATTTTCCACGAAATACTTCAATCAGTCAGTGAGACATTCTGATAAGTCACACAAGGACCAAAACAGGGTCTCAAAATTTGTGGAAAAATAAATACATAAATAAAATAGTTCAGTTGGAGACAGTCGTGACTCACCCGTCTCTGATTTGGATACTGTAGCTCTTTATATCTGGTTGATCGTAGAAGCAGGAGAGGTCAATCAGCACGTCTTCACTGCGAACAATTTCACCAGATCTATTTTCTGACATAATGGTGTTCATGTAGATTAGGTGTGTGTCGTTGGCCTTCAGGGTCAAAGGGTTTCACAAAGACCAGAAGAGTGAGCAGATGTTCACCAGACTGGAAAATGGGATTTGACTGACAATGAAAACTCACCGTGACCACTGTACCACAGGTGTTGTTGCCGTCAAAGGTGAAGGACACCGTGTGGGTCATATTGTCCACCTGACCCTTGCAGGTCTCATCTTTCAGGTGAAGGGCGGTGTAGTCGATGCCAAAATCCTCCAGGAGACAACCAACAAAAGTAACCGAAGCAGTGTTTTATATGCAGACTGTTGACTGCTCTAAACATCCACCAGGAAAGGGGGCAGAAATAACAAAGAAAAGGAAAAACTCTTTATGAAGGTTGTGTTTAGACTCTGTGAAAGCTGTTGACTATATAATTACCATGCATTAATTAGCTTTATTTTTTTTAACTTGCAAAGTGGAAAAAACAGTATATCAGTCACACAGATGTAATGGACCAGTCACATGGTGATTCCTGAACAAAGGGAAAAAAGTTCAAAGAAAAGGTGGACAAAAAAGCTTTATCACCGAATAGCCTGTGAAGCAAGAGCGCAAAAGGGACGAAAGAGGAACTAAACAAAACTGAAGCTAATAATCTCAACGCTTTAAATGAAACGCGCCTGGAGCCACTGCTGGAGCAGTGTGTGTGTGTGTGTGTGTGTGTGTGTCTGCATCTCTGAGTTCCAGGACTCGACACTGGGATGGAGCTCACGGCACCTGAGTCCTGGAGAAACTGCAAGCAGAAGATGTGAAGATCTGTGCACACATCGGTGGTACCACCTGCTCTGGTTCCTCGTCCAGAACAGAAGAGGGATCATCTCCATCATCAGAACCCTCACTGTCTGTTGACACACTGGGTGTTCCATCTTATTCCAATTAAAAAAAAAAAAAAAAAAACAACAACAACTCTGGTGTGCTGTGGTCACTGCTGTATCAATGTATTACGTTACTAAGCTATACATACATATATATACACACACATATACATATATGCATACATATACACACATACACACAAGGTCTGTTAGAAAACTATCCGACCTTATTTTTTTCAAAAACCATATGGATTTGAATCACGTGTGATTGCATCAGCCAAGCTTGAACCTTCGTGCGCATGCGTGAGTTTTATCACGCCTGTCAGTTGCGTCATTCGCCTGTGAGCAGGCTTTGTGTGAGCAGTGGTCCACCCCTCTCGTCGGATTTTTATTGCAAATAAATGTCTGAACGATTTGGAGCTTTGCTGCATCAAATTTTTCCAGAAACTGTCAGAGACCTCCAGGTGGACACCATTCGGAAAATTCAGATGGCTTTCAGGGACGATTATATGGGGATTACACAGATTAAGGAGTGCTCCAGACGGTTTAAAGACCGTCCACAGCTGCTGAGAGCGCGCCGATCGACAGGCTCAAACCCCGCTGCAACAACCAGATCATTTCCAACGTGAAGGCTTTGTTGATCCGGGACGTCGTCTGACTTTCATAAAAAGGCAGGAGACGTGGACATCAGCACTTTTTCGGCACATTCCACTGTTACAGGAGGTTTTTTTTTCCCATGGAAAAAGAAGGAGGAATGCGCCACCGTGCCGCTCATGGCGCGGGACAAAACCACCTCCGTGTTGGTCTCAAAAGGATGGCTTTCAGACGGCTTCTGGTTGCTTTTCAGTCGTGTGAATATCCGAGAAATTGAGCATGAGCTGGACATGCCCCAACATGTCCTGTGAGGCTTCATCACGGCGTTGCTTTGCGCCATGCGGCTCCGCCACAACGCGCAGAATTCCTCCGCACGTCTGTCTCAATGTGCTGAAAAAGTGCTGATGTCCACGTCTTTCACAATTCCTGTGCTAGTCAGACAACGTACCGGATAAAACACAGCGTCCAGTTTGGAAATGAACGGCACATTCCACTGTTACAGGAGTTTTTGTCATGGAAAGAGGAGCGGAGGCTTAGCGCGTCATGATGGAGCGACAAAGACAAAGACAAAGAACGCCTCTGTTTCGGAGTGTCAGAGGACAAGTTGGGACATGCCTATCTCGGCTTTCAGTGGCTTACCAGTCGAATGAGTATAAGAGAAATTGTGGAGAGCTGGGCATGTCCCAACTTGTCCTCTGACACCCCAAAACTGGAGGTGTTCTTTGTCTCGCTCCATCAGCGAATCCGTGATGACACGCGAAGCCTACGCGTGGCTTTCCATGACAAAATCTCTTGTTAAAAGTGAAATCTGCCAGAAAATGGCTGATGTCCAGCTCTTGTGATAACCAGAGAAATTGCACACGATGGTCCTGGATGCATACAGCCATCCGTTTAGAAATGAAATGGTCGTTGAGCCTGTCGATCTCGGCTTGGAGTGCGGCGCGGCCTCAGCCGCTGTGGGCCGTCCTTAAAGTGGTACTAACACTCCTTAATCTCTCTGAAGCCCATAAAATTTTCACCGAAAGCCATGTGAATTTATCGAATGGTTTCCACCTGGCTGTCTCACACGGTTCCTGAAAAAATTTTAATGCAACAAAACGGCAGTCATTCAGACATTCTTCTGACAATGAACAAACGACGAGAGGGGTGGAGCACTGTTCACACAAAGCCTGCTCACAGGCGAATGACGTAACCGACAGGCGTGAAAAAACTCACGTTTTGTTGCTTTTTGTTATATCTTTTTCTTTTGCAAGTAGAAACCCAAAGTTTTTCTGATGAACAGACACGTTTTGCTCCTTTATACTCTTTTGATTTTTAATCTATCAGAACTTTGTTCAAAATGTTTCAAGAAGAAAGCAAATATGTATGTGAAGTTGCCATCGCAGGACTCGCGGGCCACAGGTCTCAATGGAAAGGAGTCCACGACCACATTTAGTTGTTTCACAGATTCCTGGGTTTCTGGTCTCAGTATTTGGTAATAAAACTTGACCTGTAAAGAGAGGGAAGGTGTTCATTTATGAAGTCAGTTTACTCACTCACTCACCTTCAACCGCTTGTTCCAATTAAGAGTTATGGTTTTGAGTCTATCCCAGTAATCATAGGGCGTGAGGCGGGGTTCACCCTGGATGCCAGTCTGTCGCAGGGCCACATTTATACAAACACACATTCACAGCCGCACCTGCGGACAATCTAAAGTTTCCAATCCACCTAACCTGCATGTCTTTAGATGTGGGAGGAAGTTGGAGCACCTGGAGGGAACCCATGCAAACAGAAAGGCCACAGGTGGGAATTGATCCCATAACCTTCTTGCTGTGAGGCAACAATGCTGCCCAAGTCTGTTATAGTGTCTAAAATGTTGCACGTCATGCTTCTTCAGACAGTGGTCACATGATGCAGCAGATCAGAAAAGTTTCTTTATGGTGTTTTAGAATGTCAGTGATCAGGGATGGAACCAAAAATCTTGCTCTTATAGAAATTACAAAATAAATGAGGATACACAAGAGCAAACATGATATTTTTGTCATCCTTGTGAACCAGATTTGACTGTTTTCACATCAGATTCAAATCTCGATCAGCAGGCTTTCTGAAAATGTATGCTGTAGCTGCTAAACATGGTGCAAAATTAATAAATTAAATAATAAATAAATAACAATACAAAGGAAAATTGCCAACCTGCGTGTCTGCATCCAGTGATATAATACTGGCTGGTGGCTGTGTCAGCCTTTGTCAGATTTAGTTGAAGAATATTTTGACCACCGACCTGGAAATCAATCGCCTAAGAAAAATGTAAAAAAGATTTAGTTGCAGAAAAAAAAAATGAGACTACTCATGTAACATACTGTTGCTCAAGAAAACACAAATGTGTGTGAGAAAAACCTTTTTAACAAGGTGTGAAATAACCACCAAAACTTAACTGAAATAATAGATTCTTTCATTCTTTTTCACAAACAAATAACTACAGAGAAAAACAGATTTTTGTTTTCATCATCAAAAATGGGCCCCATAATGTGTTGTGGAGGTGTTTTTTTGAAATACTTGTCACAGATGGAGGGTGGCTGAGGACCAACACAGAGATAAAGTCAGGCTTGTGGAAAGTTCACGGCTTTTATGAGCAAAACCAGAGAAAGCCGAGGACATTAGAAACTGACAACAATGTCCACAGGAAGACGACAGGAAGGAATTAAGCAAAATGACATTAAATGACAGACAATGTCAAAGTAAAACAGGAAGAAGAACTAAACTGGAATTAATCCAGTACTGAAAACCAAGGCCAACACGGCAAAATGGTCATAATCCAGATGCAGTTGGGAAGAAAAGAGGCGCGGTCAGCCGTGTCAGAACACACAAACTCCCTTGTGCACACCTGTCAGATCGCATCCAAAGCTTATATAGATGACACAGACTGCTGTCATCAGGCTGAAGACTGCCCGAAGTGCACAGGACCTGGACATCAAAGAACAACCAACGTATGTACTCACACCATATGTGTCCATCTATGCGGTCACCCACTCCCATTCAATCACTCCTTCCTTAATCCTCACTGACCTCACGTGCATGTGTGTGCATAGAACATGAAGAAATTATCGCTCAGTGTGTGTGTGTTTTCATAATAAGCCGCTACGTGTGAGTGCGCGGTGCACATGCGCGCGTGTGCTCAGCTGTCACTTGACAGCTTTTGATGCTGAATTTTACAGTCAGCTAAACTTTGCTGCAAGTCAAAGGACACCTTTGCTTAAAGGTTGCACTTTTGCATCTTCTTCAGAAGTTCAAAGTGCTTTACTATGATGACTCACAGCCACACTCACACACCGATGTCAGGCTGCTGCCATACAAGGTGCGCTCACTACACACCGGGAGCAACTTGGGGATTTAGGACCTTGCCCAAGGGCCCTTAGTGAGTTTCCGGACAGGTTGGGATTTGAACCGAGGATCCTCTGGTCTCAAGCTCAATACTTAACCACTAGACCATCACCTCCCAATGGCTTAAAAAAGCAGTTTGAGCGTTAACAAAAACATTAATTAGCTTTTAGCCTATGACGGTTAAACACTGTTTGTGTTGTAAATATTCAAACCTGCTTTCTGGTTTGTAGCAAATTCCCGCCCACAACACTACTTGATTTGTTGGAGAAGTTCATCCTGTCGGTGCTGAAGCCTGCTGTCCCACAGACTGGCACAGAAGAAGATAGAAAAGTGCAGACTGGAGCTTTGTTGACTGTATTTATTTGTTTGTTCAAATTCATAAGGATGTTATTTGTGGCTCCTTGCACTTTTTGTGTGGTCATGTTGAAAAGTTCTGCCAGTTAAACATATGCTGCAAAACGTTTAAAGAATGTTTTGTGTTAAGAATGCGTTATACTAAATTTTTACACCTTTTTGACACTTTTTACCCCACGCAAATTTGAGTCTGAAATATCTGTATCAGCCTCCAAACCTTGCTGATAAACTGTATCGGTATCAGCCCTTAAAAATTAATATCGTCGACCCCTAATACTGAAATAATCTGATCTTCTATTTCAGACGAACTGGTTTTGTTTAAACACTTTGTAAATACTGATCGTATCCATAAATGAGCTCCAAAATAAAACTCCAACACTTGACAACGTTATCTCTCACAATACATTTTTCATAAATACTCACCAGAAAGTTATTTGGAAAAGTGGGGTCAGTTTGTACTGAAAAAGTTGCTTCTGAGCCGTGGTTATTGAGGGACAAGATTACTTGACGTGTCTTCAATGGAAACACAGTGTTAAAATAAGAAAATTCCTCCCCAATTTTTTTCTTGAGACTTGAGTGTCTTTAAAAATTGCAGTTCATGTTGATAAACCTGACTGAACAACTTCTCACCGTGTCTGAAGGAAATATATCAATCTTATGGAGCATATCAGAGTATTCTGAATGCTGAGAAGTGGACTTGATGTACCCGAGCTCGCCATGATCACGCTACGAAAAACTAAAACTGCACCAACGTCCAGTATCACACAGTCACAGTTAGATCCAGGTTGAAAATAGCCGTTGAAACAGAATGTGACATATGAACTTGTCATATTTACCTGTTTAAAAAAGGAGAAATGATCATTATGAGCTGTAAAAACAAATGATGTTTATATTTTTACACAAAAATTAGCATCTGAAAACAAGCAAATTAAAGTTAATTTCAGTCAGTGGATTCTTTTGTTTTTGCTCAAAGATTTGAAATATTCACATGAGAAATGCTTTGACTTGACACTAAACATGAGTTTGTTGTGTCACAAAGTTGAATATGTGTATTTTCTGCTCCTCAAATGTGTGAAAATAACATGCAAGAACTTCTCCACTTTCAATCTTCAATAAATAAATATATGTACAATATTATCAACACTGTCTATTGTGCTGCCTTGGTGTTTTCTTTCTCCCTTTTTTCTCCACAGGATCTGAGCGTTGGTGCTCACACCTGTGGCTGTTGGAACACCTGCTACTAATCACTCTGCCAACATAAAACCTCAGTGTCTCCACTCCTCACCAGAAACTTCAGTTCCTCTGTGTGGTAACCTGGACTCAGTATTGTTCTCTTGTGGTAACATTTCTCTGTACTTCCACTGTGTTTGCTTTCTCTAACCCTTGTTCTTGTTTTGCTGCAGTTCCCAGTCACCCGTTAGCTCCATTGTGTCCATCTGGCCATGGCTCCACCGTTCCTGTCAGACTCCACTTCTGCTCCGGTGCCTCCATGACCAGCAGTCACATCACCATTTACCCACAATTTAATAAACTCTTGTCATTTTTCACCTCTGCCTCAGTGTATCGAGTTCACCTCTTTGACCCCAGAACCTCACACGATGAGGTGCAATAATTCAGGCTCAGGTTTTAAAGTTGTTTATTTTGGCCATTTGTTTTGAGTTTTCATCTTATTTGGACATTTTTCTTACATTCTGCTCTTGATGTCTATGTTTATCAGTTCTTGCTGGTTGTTGGCTCTTTTTTTTGTGGTTTTACACTGAATGCCTTTACTGACACAACTCCAGGCCCCTCGTTTGTCTGACATTCTGACCCTGGCTTCCACTCTGTCAGCTGCACTCTGCCTTTATGGGGCACTGTGCCGTGCTCCTTGATGTTGTTTTGGACTCCGTCTGCTGTCACTGGCCACCTGGTCCCATATCGCCTGGCCGGTCTGCCCGGCTCGTCTCATGGTAGGTTTTATTCCTCAGTTGACTCTAGCTTGTCTTCACGGGGGGTCTCTCATCATGCCAGGTAAGGTTTTTACCTCCTGTTATTTTGCTGCTACCTCGGCTGTCTGTGATTACGCCTGATCTTCTGCACGGATATTTTCTTATTGCACGTAACTGAGTGCAACTGTATGACAGCGACTCCTGCGCCACCATACTTTACTTTGACCTGAATCACCCTTTTACTTTGTGTTGACAGCCGTCCTTTAGGTGGATATTTTACTTGATAGAATCCGCGTCACTGTGTTCACAGGTCTCTGCAAGGGTGGCATTGTCGCACTTAGTTTCCTGTCTTTCGACCCGTCTCGGGCAGCTTGTTTGTTCTGAACCGTAGTTTTACTCCGTATCCTTTACTTCCTGCTCTGTAGGTCCTAACTGTATCCGTGCTTGGTACCTGTCGTTATTTTGAAACTAACTCTAAATGCGTTCCCTTCACATCTATGGTTGTAGATCTCTTGATGCACCTGTTCAGTGCTTGTCTGCACATGCTCTCCCTCAGAGCCGGGGTGGCCAAGTTCGGTCCTTGAGATCTACCTTCTGACACTCTTAATTGTCTCCCTGCAACAACACAATGTGAATCCAATGAAAGACTCACTAAAAGCCTGCTAACGAATAATCATTGGATTCAGGGGTGTGTTTCGAGGTGACAACTAAGTAGTGTCAGGAAGGTAGATCTCAAGGATTCGAACTTGGTCACCCCTGCCCTAGAGCTCCTCTGGTCGCACAAAGTTTCATTTTTAATAGAAATTACAGGAAGGCAACCTATTTGATTCAAGGATCTACATGCTTGGTGAAGTCAGAACCTGCTGTTTAGTTCATACAGGTGGTTTTGTAAGTTTATGACACCAGTGAGTCGAACACGTCTGTTTATAACTCGACATAATTACTAATTGGTACTTATAATTTGTGACAATAAAGAATGTGTGTTCCTGTGTGGCTTTGGTCTGTGCGCTGAACTGACAGGAGGTGTGGCTGCCGACAGAAGCAGCTTTTGAGATCTATCATTCTGGACAACTGTGTTTGGATGGACATGGACTAACAACTGCCACTGACACGTGTGTCTGCTTGCTATCATCACGTGGACATAAAAACATATAGTGCTGTGGACAGGCTGCCCCCAGGTTGAAACGTAAACATCAGATCATAACACACAGGGGGTGATATGACTGTCACATGATGCAGTGTCAGTCCTGTGGCGCGTCCTCCACCAAACGTGCATGTTGGGCAGGACACACACAGGGTCAGCTGGACATCCCTGAAAAAGACATTGCTTGGATGGCAGCATGTGTTGCACCAAAACCTGGATGAACCTTTCAGCATTGATGGTGCCATCACAGATGTGTAAGTTGCTTATGCCATGGGCACTAACACACCCCCATACCATCACAGATACTGGCTTTTGAACTTTGTGCTGGTAACAGTCTGGATCGCCTTTTTCCTCTTTTGTCCAGAGGACATGACGTCCATGATTTCCAAAAACAATTTCAAGTGTTGACTCATCAGACCACAGGACACTTTTCCACTTTGCGTCTGTCCATTTCAAATGAGCTCAGGCCCAGAGAAGGTGGCGGCATTTCTGGATGATGATGTATGCTTCGCTTTATATGGTAGAGTTTTTAACTTGCACTTCCTACTTGCACTTGTAGAAGTAGCAACGAACTGTGTTAACTGACAGTGGTTTTCTGAAGTGTTCCTGAGCCCACGCGGTAAGATCTTTTCCACAATACCGGTTTTTAATGCAGTGCCGCCTGAGGGACCAAGGTCACGGGTATTCAATGTTGGTTTTCGGCCTTGCCGCTTACGTGTAGAAAGTTCTCCAGATTCTCTGAATCTTCTGATTATATTATGGACTGTAGATGATGGAATCCATAAATTCCTTGTGATTGAACATTGAGAAACATTGTTCTTAAATTGTTGGACTATTTTTTCACGCAGTTGCTCACGAAGCGGTGATCCTCACCCCATCATTGCTTGTGAATGGTTGAGCCTTTTGGGATGCTCCTTTTATACCCAATCTTGACACTCGCCTGTTTCCAATTAACCTGTTCACCTGTGGAATGTTCCCAAACAGGTATTCTTCGAGCATTCATCAACTTTTGCTGCCCCTGTCCCAGCTTTTGTGAAATGTGTTGCGGGCATCCATTTCAAAATGAGCAAATATTTGCACAAAAACAAAAAAGTCTATCAGTTTGAACATTAAATATCGTCTTTGTGGTGTATTCAGTTGACTATAGGTTGAAGAGGATTTGCAAGTCATTGTATTCTGTTTTTATTTAGATTTCACACAACGTCCCAACTTCATTGGAACTGGGGTTGTACTTGTTTTTCCACTAACCTGTCCTTGTCTATTGTAAAAATTGTCAAAAAAAACACTAAAGTCTCACCCACAACCCACCCTGTGCGTTTTGGACACACGCAAGTCACAGGGATGGAACTGCACAGCCGTACTGTAAGAATCTGGGGGAAAGAGTACGTGCACAGTAACTGTCAAGTACAGGCTGCATGGCTGACTTGCTTGAGGCATGGGGAATATTGTTTTACACTGGATTTACAACTACAGATCCGCTTGAAAAATACAAAGAATAATATATGAAAGCCAAAGAGGACGAGTCTTGATGATCCGGGTTGTAACACCAACACTCTTCATAAAGTCCTCCAAGGAGATACAAATAGTTGTGAGCAGATCTGGCATCATGGGTGGGCCTTAGGGTGCTTTGCCCTCTCACAGAGTCAGTTGTGACATTTACAACTGGCTGATTTTCGATTATGACCTAGGAATTCTCAGGCTTGTCTTTATTGAGGGATTGGAAGCAATGGAATTGCATAGACATTTTCTTTGTGGATGTGCAGTATGCAGTTCTGAGCAAAGCGGTCAACGTGGCACCATTCCTGATGTCATAATTATGATATCCTGATCTCGTAATTACGAGATCTTTTCTCTGAATTACAAGATAAAGTGTCTAATATCCAGTGAATTCAATGTGCTTCAATAACTCGTGGGCCGTGCTGGGAAAGAGTGAAAAGAGAAATAAACTGCTGAACTAAAAGATGGATATACGACCTTTCTTTAATCAAGGACCAAGTTATTTATAATAACCAAGAAGAGTGGAAAAACTGAATTTCACCATATGTTAGGTTCTTTTATGTGGTGAGTGATCTCTGGGGGATGTTTTTCCCAGATCACATGCAAGCACCTGGAACAATGAGCCCAGATTTCCTTTGTCCTCTAACTTTTATTTGTCAGTCAAGGCCGGCCCCATGTGGGTGGACGGTCCTTAGCCTGTCATGAATCAGTGGCTATGTGATTGGCTGCAGAAATGAAGAAGGCGGTTATAGGTGGGTGTCTGCTCACGTTGAGTTCAATGTTAGGTAAAAAATCTTGCAGTGTGTGTGTGTCTGCGTGTCGTGCATTAAATCAGTGTTCCATCATGCTGATTCTTTTCCAAATAGATGTGAATACTTTGGTTTCATCAATTAAAGATCTATAAAAAGATTGTATGGTTTTATCAATTAGACAGTTGTAAAAGGATCAGACAGTGTGACCAAATTCAAGGACATGTTGTGCGTCAGCCATTTTGAAAAGCAGTTAGGTTAAGATCAGATAGTTACAAGGACATTTTGGATGTGCGTCAGCCATGTTGTCTTATGCATCATGGAATGTTCTTACGGATAACTCACTTTGGGTCCGAGTTGCATGAACTGGTGGTAACAATAATAAACAAACAGTTTCTAGAGAATGCTTAGCCGATACTTGCATTTTTTGCATATAGGAGGTACATGAAGTTTCTTAAACACAATTCAGTAGCCCAATATTAGAGGTGCATTTAAACTGCACTAACATGCATTTAGCTTGTGCTTGCGCTACAACCCTGTGCTTGGTTCATGTGAGTCAGACATAAGAAGATTGTACCCCCCTCAGAGCAATGAAAGGCCCCTCCCCAAATCTGTGTCTGGCACCAGGACTGGTTATGAGCAAGGCTTTAGCCACCCAGAAAACTGCAAATGGTGAAGACCAAGATCTTCACTGCTGGTATTTCCTGTACTAATCAACTTAAAACTACAGACCTTCGGGATGAACCAGTACTTGACACTGATGGTTCAACAATCGTCATTGCCATTGGAAAGCCAAAGGCAGAAAGGACTTTTGCAGAACCTGAACATGTCTTTGCAGAAACCGTTCTCCAAAGTGGAAACCTGTTCCATTGAGGCACCAGGGCATGCTCTTGGACCTGAGCTGACCATAAATGCAGTCTGGTCTTGATCTGGAGATTGTGTCAGTAGGGGTTGAGTTTAATATGTTTGGAAACTAAATGATCGTGTGGGTGGAGATTATAAAGTGGTCTTGTTCATGTGTCTCTGCTGCAGAGTTGCAGCTTTTACCTGTTCTCAGCAGGCTGAGGGCAGCCAGGAACATCAGCAGGTACAGCATGGCAGAGGAAGTCAATCACCAGGAACAAAGCTGGAACAGAGACATTTGGACAGAACTGAGTTGGTTTGGTCACATATTTGAGGTCTCTGCATTGATCCACCACCTCAGAAGATGTTACTTGATTTGATGTTAAATCTGAAACCACGTCTCCAAGTCATTTATCTGAGATCAATCCTGTCCTCCTTCACCCTTAACCCTCTGGTGTCTGAGGGCATTTTTTGGATAGTTCATTCGTCTGTCATAAATGTTTTATTATTGCTGTTAACAGCTCTCCCTGTATCCCACAATCAAGTTTTATGTCTTTTTTTTCAGGACAACCTGTGCTTTCAGAATATATATGTTTTTGTTGTGTTTTATAAGTATAGTAAAGGTTTACAATCAAAAATAGGCAAGGAAAAAATAAAGTGAAAAATAATTTTGCACACACATTTATTCAAAACACAGCAAACTACAACAAACAACTGTTTTGACACTCTATAAAGGTAATTTGAGGTCTTGTGTGAAAGACTGTACAACAAAAATGTTCAAACAATAAACACAAATGCACATTTTGAACAATATATACAAAATGGTCTATGCGTTTTGTTGTCCATTGATATGCTAAACAGTGCTTTACGCAGAGAAAGCAACAGAGTTATCCAGTAACATTCACATGCAAACTAGTGGAGCAATCCTTATAGTTACACACTGTTTGAGCATGTGAGATTGTGATCAGAGGCTCTCCATCTGCTCCTGCTTTCATTGATCGCTGTGCGTAATGGTGCAGGGCACACTGAGTATGTACTAATAGTATGTACTCACTGGAGCTTTTGACTTTTCACGTGAGGTAAATCTGCCCTACAATTGGATTTTGGAAAACCATGTGATGGTGAACCAATTCTGATTGGACACTCACATTGCATGCGTCATCACACAGCTTCTATGAGGAGTACAAAGATGGCCAACGGCTGGCTCGAAAGTCTGCGGCGTTAACTTTTCAGCAAAAAAAAAAAAAAAAAAAAAAAGTAAGTTTCTATCTCATATCATACAAAAGTTATTTATAATTTAGTAAAGCTTGGTCTTAGCCATCGTATACGACGGCTTCGGCCCCAGAGGGTTAACTGGAATAAGTGGATGCAGAAAATGGATGGATGGATCAATGGATGATGGAACATCTTACAAAGGAGATGTAGCAAACTTACCGTCTCAGGTCTGATGGTGGAAATCAGGCAGTTCTGCTCCTCTGGATCCAAACTCTTCCAACGTCTGGTTGTGAGTCTTGGTGGTGAGGATTCTGCTCCCTCATCCTTTCACCCCCGTTAATTTATACTCTGTGATGGCAAAACTGGACTAACCTGATATGGGACTACCATCAAACCTCTGAGCCAAAACACCTCAGGATATGTCAAGTTCATTGTACGAAATTGACATTAATAAGCTTGAAACCGTTTCATTGCAATGATTCTTGGGTTAAATTTTGAATTGAGCTTTCTTAATTCCTGGGCAATTACTTTGCTTCCTTGATGTGAATCTATTCCACCCCTACATGATCTAAAACTAGCTTTTTAAAGAATTTATACATGCAGGATTATATCAAATAGGATTATGTGAAACATCAATATAACATAACCATCTCCACTGTGGACAGTCTTTTCTTCTGTTGTCTCAAAGCTCAACAGCATCACAACAGCTTAGAATTGAGTCTTACTGTGAAGTAATTTGCCAGAGATGAACTGCAATTTTTTTTTTTGGGGGGGGGGGGGGGGGGGGGGCTTGATTAAATATAAGCAAATCAAATGGGTTTGGTGAATTACATTTATATTAAACCAAGTTCACTCTGAAAAAGTGCTGACAAAATACATCTGTGACCGACTACTTATATTTGAACGACCTGACAATTTATTTTCTAGCAATTTTAATTAAGTCACATGCACAAAGTTAAAAATTATGATGCTACTAAAATGACATCCATTACATATGGAGCTGAGACAGTGACTGAGTTTTTCTCAGTGATAACTGGTGTTCCTCAGATGTTTTCTGGCTACAACACTGTTCAGTGCTTGCATGGACTGAGTGTTGGGTTGGGTTATGGAACCAGCCACTTTAGTGGTTTTGTTTGTGTGGAAACGTTTACAGACAATTTTGCAGATGATGCTGTGATGTTGCGATTACCCTTTTTGCAGCTCTTGAGTAGGTGAGTGAGGAATATGAGTGTCTGGTTTTGTGATTGACCTGGATGAAGATGAACATCCAGGCTTTCCATGACCTCTTAAACTCTGCCATCAGAAGTGTATCTGCATTTGGAGAAAGTGTTGAATTTGGAGATGTTCCCTCATCTTGCCAGTACCATTCATGTCGCTGGGTCCTCAGCCTTTGAGATCGAGACACACATGGGATGAGTTATGGAGTCAGAAAGCCACTGGACTGAGGCCACCAGAAATTATCAACAGAGATGAGCGATCCCTGACAGCAGACATGAAATTAGTTTATGTTCTTAAACATCAGAGTCCTGCTGGCTTGGAACAAGTTGGTGACATGTTGTTGAACAGATTTCATTTGATGGCTTTAAAAATGTTATCAATTCAACTATGATAGATAGATGGAGTAACCAAGGACCATCATCCAACTCGCTCCTCACAGCAGGGGTTCCTGTTGCCTCTGAAATTTAGGAAATCAATGAAACTACCAAAAAGCAGTTAAAACCCAATAAAATGTGTATAAATGTTTTCAGAACATGTGACACGATACAATGGTATTGTAGTATGGCTTTAAATTACTGAGAGTTCATTTCAGCAGCAACGTGACTGTGTTGGATGAAGGCCAACAGCAGCTGACTGTGGAATGGAACCAACCAGGTAAAGACCTGAAATTCATTGGTGTTGACTCAAGTGTGTTTGTGCCTCGAGCGAAACACTGCTTGTATGTGAGATTTGAAAGACGGAGAGGCTGTAATTAATAACGATGCTCATGTTGTTGTGCTGCCTTGGCGTCAGCATTGCTGTGCTCCCATCAGCAGTGTTAGCCTTGTTTTCAGCTGTAATTTTCTCATTGCATCACTAAAATCCAGCTGAGTAGCATTTTTTTATGTGCAAAAGACAAGAGAGAAAACGGTTCCAAAAACAACCCTGAACTGAAGTCTGTGACACTGAAGACCACAAATAATATCAAAGACACTTTTGAATGATATCTGTACCTTCAGAGTTTAGTCATCACCTGCAAAAGATTTGGGAGGGAAAGTGTTTGTGTTTGGGGGGCATTTCAATTCATTGTCATTACTCGCATCTCAAAAATGCCAAAATTGACAGATCAAGAACACCCTCACCTATTTCCCATCTCTTCCAGTTTCCAGACATCATGGCGGTCATCTCCAGTGACCAGTGTCAAATCTTTTGTGGGTGACAAATGAACTCTGAAGGTACAGATGTCATTAATCGGTTTCTTTGAAGATATTATGCTTGGCTTTGAGTTCGTGGGTGGCTTGGAACATTTTTCTATTTTGCCTTCAGCAAGAAAAAAGGCATCCTGCTCAGCTGGATTCAAGAGCTGCTTGATGAGAAAAGTATAGCTTTAAACTAGACTGCAAATGCTGGGAGGATCACAGTGAAGTTGCGCCCACATGTCAAAGTATGAATCATCAAGAAAAAAAAGTTCCTTTAGGATTTTAAACCAACAAATTCTCACAAACAATACGTCACATTTTGACGCAAAACCTTTGTCATGATTGATGCTCAGCCTCCAATGAACTGTCAACACAGTCCAATCATTTACAGAACAAATTAATTACAAACCTAAAACAGAACATGAGAACATGACAGTCTTCAGGGCCACGTGCCTTTTCTGTGACAGCTTAGATACATTCTCATAAGCACAGAATCCTCCAGATCCCATGTTGGCTCAAGGATTCAGTCCACAGATCTGTGACAGGTTTTTTTTATCTGATGTGATCATTGAACAATTTAAAACAGCACTTGTTCCTCCAAAAGCTGACACCAATGTGTCCACTATAACTCAAAAACAGCTGGACAGTGGAGGTGGAAAACCTCAACTTCAGTGAGTAAAAGTCCTCCACATGTTTGTTCCAGCTACCAACTAAACCAGCTGATTCTCATTAGTTCAAGTCTTCAGGTGGGAGGACGAGTCCATCAGTGGAATCACCTGTTTTTAGCTCACAGTTCGAAGCAGCACATGGTGGGACTTCTACTCACTGAAGACTGGGTTTTATACCTCTGCTGGATGACTTTCCTTCAAGCTTGGTGGGAAAATGACTTGGATGTCCAGACGTGGTTAGATTGTGAGGTAGTTTGGTCAAAGGTCAGCATCAAGGAAGACACTGTGAATGTCACTTTTTTTTTTTTTCGTATCTCAACAACCAAACAGCCAAGATGGATCAAACTTGGTTTGAAGACTGTGAGACCACATTTCCGGTGCTGAGTAGAAGTTAGGAAATTTTGTGATTGAAAAATTGCATTGAAAAAGTTCACCTTGAAGATGAATAAGGTCAGTTTTCAAATCATATAGAACATTTAATTCATGTGATCATGTACCTTTCCATAATGTTTGGTGGTGATCGAAGCCTTTGCATGGATATTTTTATGACCCGCAAAACCGATGTCGAGTCAGCAAGACACCACGGCGAAATTGCCTCTTTTTTTTTTAGCTTGGAAACTACTCTCACAAAACAGTGTTTTTTAATGGTGGAAATCACATTTAAATTCAAGATTCAAAAGAATTTCATTGTCATATGCACAAAGGAACATGTTCCCTGCACAGTGAATTGTGTCTACTGCATTTAACCCATCCTAATTGCCAGTTAGGAGCAGAAGTCACCATTAGGCGCCCGGGGACCAGCTCCAGATGTACATTCCTGCTTTAGGTCAACAGCAGGGCTGAGCAAACCAAGACCGACCCATAACAAACGACACACACATAACACACATAAGCCGGCCCGGTACATAAACACATAAGAAGCACACACGAGGTAAGGAAGAGAAAAAACCCTCATAGCTGCTGCGTTAAGCCACAGCAATGAGGAAAAAAACCCCATCAGCACAAAAACAATCACACAGACAAACAAAGACGCAGGACGACAAATGAGATAGAGATATTAATTAGGTTTGACAGAGTACCATCATTCTGAAATGTAAATAATGAGACATCTGTCACAAGGTGACAGTGTTTGTTTTTTGTTTGTTTTTTTTAACTCTCATATCCTGACAAAGACTAATAATACATTTTTGTCAGTCTAATTTGTGGACCAAACTATAGGTCTTCAATCTGCATCTGGATACAAGTAAAAAATTAAATTCATTAATTCTGGAGGTTGTTTGTATGAATAGGCGCGGGCGGACATCCAGGAACTTGACTACATCCAGGTCTTTTGTAACCTCACCTAGTTTAGTTAACCAAGCAGATGAAAATTCGCTATTCTAACACGGTAATCAACATGGACACTGGTGAACGTGATACTTGTTTTCACCAGTACACTGTTTGTGGTCACGTGACCACTGGGCTATGATATAGCACCACTGCGATAATGCCATTTTTACCCAAGGCCCTCAAAATACGGCCATTGGGTATTGAGACGGCTTTGCGTCCATCTGTCTGTGCTCAGCATAAGTCCAATCCTTATACGCTCAGGATTCAAACCTGACTTTGTCACTGACAGAAACAACATCAAAGGAGTTGGAAAAAAAAAAAAATCTGACAGACGTCTGGAAATTGAACCCATAACATCAAAATCAGTTAATAGTGGTCCAGCCTTCTGTGCCACCTACAGATAGACATAAAAGCTGTTTTTGTCAGTCTTTTGAGTTTGTTTAACTTTAAAATTAACATCACTGAACAGTGGTCCAGCATTGTGCGACACCTACAGATGTGTTTTGTCAGTTTTTTGAGTTTTGAGTGTTTATTTGGCTTTAAAATGGGTTGAACTCTTGGAACTTGAACCCATAACATCAAAAATCTGTGAACAGTGGTGCAGTCTTCTGCACCACTTACAGATGCACACCAAAGCTGTTTTTGTCATTCTTCTGAGTTTTGTCTGTTTTTCTGACTTTAAAAATAGGTTGAACTGTTGGGATTTGAACCCATAGCATCTAAAACTCTGAGTACTTTTCCAATCCCCTCAATCAAACCTAAAGGTCCTACCCTTGGCAACTGAACCCACAACATCAAAACTTCTAACCGTTGTTCAAACACACTACACCACCTGGAGACGCCTGGTATCGCACTTTTGCCAGAGATTTGAACCTACAACATCAAAACTGCTAACCGGTGCTGTGTTGATCAGGATATGTCATTCAAAGCGCATATTAAACAAATATGTAGGACTGCTTTTTTGCATTTACGCAATATCTCTAAAATCAGAAAGGTCTTGTCTCAGAGTGATGCTGAAAAACTAATTCATGCATTTATTTCCTCTAGGCTGGACTATTGTAATTCATTATTATCAGGTTGTCCTAAAAGTTCCCTAAAAAGCCTTCAGTTAATTCAAAATGCTGCAGCTAGAGTACTGACGGGGACTAGAAGGAGAGAGCATATCTCACCCATATTGGCCTCTCTTCATTGGCTTCCTGTTAATTCTAGAATAGAATTTAAAATTCTTCTTCTTACTTATAAGGTTTTGAATAATCAGGTCCCATCTTATCTTAGGGACCTCGTAGTACCATATCACCCCAATAGAGCGCTTCGCTCTCAGACTGCAGGCTTACTTGTAGTTCCTAGGGTTTGTAAGAGTAGATTGGGAGGCAGAGCCTTCAGCTTTCAGGCTCCTCTCTTGTGGAACCAGCTCCCAATTCAGATCAGGGAAACAGACACCCTCTCTACTTTTAAGATTAGGCTTAAAACTTTCCTTTTTGCTAAAGCTTATAGTTAGGGCTGGATCGGGTGACCCTGAACCATCCCTTAGTTATGCTGCTATAGACGTAGACTGCTGGGGGGTTCCCATGATGCACTGTTTCTTTCTCTTTTTGGCTCTGTATGCACCACTCTGCATTTAATCATTAGTGGTCGATCTCTGCTCCCCTCCACAGCATGTGTTTTTCCTGGTTCTCTCCCTCAGCCCCAACCAGTCCCAGCAGAAGACTGCCCCTCCCTGAGCCTGGTTCTGCTGGAGGTTTCTTCCTGTTAAAAGGGAGTTTTTCCTTCCCACTGTAGCCAAGTGCTTGCTCACAGGGGGTCGTTTTGACCGTTGGGGTTTTACATAATTATTGTATGGCCTTGCCTTACAATACAAAGCGCCTTGGGGCAACTGTTTGTTGTGATTTGGCACTATATATAAAAAAAAAATTGATTGATTGAAGATTATGCTCTTCTGATTTTGTCAAGCTTTGAGGTGATACTATGTTTACAATCCTTTAAATAACATGCCTGAGATTTGAACCTGAAGGTGCCAAAATCATGCACAACACGAAAAGCATAGGCAGAATCTATGTAAATAGTAACAGATTGATTCGTAGCCAATTTGCACCCTTCGGGTAATGCAACCAATTCTGCTGCCTGGGCAGAAAGGTTGGCTAGAAGAGAACCCACTGACATAACAGCATGGTCGGATACGACAGCAAAACCCACACCATGAACACCAGTAGGGTCACGAGAAGCAGAGCCATCAACATACAAGATCATTTCACTGTTTCAAATGGGGACGGAAGAGATATCAAGTCTGGGAGTCAAAACCTCTTGTAAAGCTGCCTCGCAGGAATGATGTTGTCCATCCTCAGGTAGAGGCAACAAGGTTGCTGGGTTCAAGGTGTAACACATTTGATGGTAACATCAGGTAAACCCAACACAATGGTATGAGATTTCATCCAACAGTAAGAGGACAAATGTGACATTTTTGATCATGCAAAATGGAAGACACACCATGTGGAACATGAACTGTCAAGGGAGCATAACCTGTAAGTTCACGAGTTGTGAAAATAGCTTGTTCTGTTGCAGATACAGCACACAAACAAGGTGGAAAACCTTGAGTAACAGGATCAGTTTTTGTGAGAAGTAACCACAAGGGCGGTTACGACCCCCATGAGGTTGTGTCAGAACAGAGGTCATATATCCTGCACGTTCGTCCACATACAAGTGAAAGGGTCTGGCAGGATCTGGGATACCCAAGGTGGGAGCAGTCTGTAAGGTCTTTTTGAATGCAGTGAGAGCTGCTTCCACCTCAGGTGACCACTGTAACTTAGTGAGGGGCAGAAAGCTTCACCATGGATATGAGCGGGGCTTCCATGCAGGAACAATCAGGAATGAAATTTCTGCAAAAGGAACACGTTCCTAGAATAGACAACATTTGTACATCAGTGATGGCTTGAACACGTCGAGCTCAAACGTTTACCCTCTGCTGACACCAAGTGGCCAATGAAGGACACTTCAGGTTGAACAAAAATTTCTTCAGTGACATCTTATGCTCCTCCCTCGCCAGATGGGAAAGGAGGAGTAACGTGTCAAGTTCACACTGGGCGTCAGATGGTGCAGCAAGAAGCAAATCATCCACATATTGCAAAAGGGCTGTTATCCCTTTGACGGTGGAGGACAGGACTGAAATACAAAAATCACAAAAATCTGCACAAAATATCTCTGCCTAACAAATTTACACAGCACTTTTGTGACATAAACTCATGTTAGAATTGTAGATCACATATTTCCCAATAACACAGAGCTGATTTGGAAAATGGTTCATGTAAAGTTTCACCACTGGCACAGACTGACACGTGTCTTTTCCCCTTGTTCAAGATCTTCAAAATGAGAACTCTGTATCAAGGAACTCGTGGTGTCAGTATCAATCATAAATTTCAGTTTCTCCCATTTACAGTTAATTACAGCTGTTGCCAATATCTCAAAAGATTGGGGTTTTAAAAACATATATGGATTACAATGTTTCTCTAAGTCTGCAATCTTATTTAAATCCAATTGTTGCACCTACGTAAGGATTTGTGTTTGTTTTTTACTCATTTATTTCATCCTCAAAATTCATATTTGTGTGGTGTTCCGCAGCGGGTGTGGCTGTGTTGTGTGCGTTTGACTCATGTGCTGAGCTGGCCGTCTGTCATGGTCAGTAAATGAGGGTGTCTTTGTACCGCTGAACTGGACCCCGTCCTCCTCTGCTTCCACCACGTCCGCAACCAAATCTTCCACACCCATGACCCTGCCCTGGGTGGCGTTGTGGGCATTGAGAGGATCAGTGGTCAGACGTCCCACAAATGAAACAGCCGATTTTGTCCCAGGATGGATCTTCAGTGTCTCTGGGTCGGGGAGCTCCAATCAAAGTTCTGTCAGCCACGTTGATGAGGACACCCCCTCTCAGACATCATGGTAAGGGCAGTTCCAGATGTTTCAAGGGCATTCATCATGATGTGATGATCACTGTCTTTATTCTTGGTGGTTTTCCTCACGTCTCTTGCTTCAGCATGACGTGCATGTTTCAGAATTTCTTTCACTCAGTTGTCAGCCCATCCTCCAACCAGGGTTTGACCCCTGATGGACAATTAGCAAATCAGAAGCAGGTGTACATGGAAAGTTCCAGAACAAGGGCATGGCCAGAGAGAGAGAAAAACACCCATCACCAAGAACCAAGAGAAAGACAAGAGAAGCAGAGACAGACAGACCCAAGCAGAAAACCCCAGCAAGAGAATTACCACAAAAAACAAAGAAATGCTAAAATAATCAACAGATCAAAAGACCAGAGTAAAACAGAAAAACAAACAAAACTCAAACCCTGACACTTCTGTCAGTTTTTCAGTGTAACTGCTGTGAATTTTAGCTCATTATTTCACTCCTGTGTGAACCTTAGGAGTGGTTAGTATATTTGTTAGCAGTTAGCTCACGCTTGCTTGGTTATTCTTTTTAATTTTTCTGGTGTACATGGTACACTACTTTACATAAATCCTGCGTAATGCTGGCAGATAGTGTGGCTCTTTTAGAGAGCCATGTCCGTAAGCTAGACCAGCTTCTTTGCTTAGTGGAGATAGATATTACAGGCACTCCAGACGAGGTTAGTGTTGGGCTCGCTAGCGTGCCCATTAGCATCAGCCTAGAAACGCCTCCTGTGGAGGATGGCTTTCGGACTATGGTTAGGCGGAGAAAGTCACCTAGGGCTTGGTGTACTTTCGTGGTACCCCGATCACACTCACCACTGCGAACTGTGAACCAGTTTTCTCCCTTGGATATGCCTGATGTGAGTTCTTCGAGCCCAAGGGTGACTTCCACTCCTATCTCGAGACTGAAACGCTGAGCTTTAGTGATAGGGGATTCTATCACCCGCAAAGTCAGGTTACAGACACTGGCTGACATTAAATGTATTCCTGGGGCCAGAGCTCCTGACACTGCCTCCCATCTTAGGGTGCTGATGCTGCAGAAGGATAGACAAAGGAATATGACATGAGATAGTCAAAGTTATTCACGTTGGCGCCAGTGGTGTCAGGATGAAGCACTCAGAGGTCACAAAAATGGACATAGAGAGGACTTATGTTCTTGCCAGAAAGATGTGCCATCATCAATTAATAGTCTCTGGTCCCCTCTCCTCCTGGAGTAATGATGAGGAGTTTAGCAGGCTGACATCGTTAAATAGGTGGATGTCACAATTTTGTAGAGAGCAAGGCTTTAGTTTTATTGATAACTGGCCTTCATTCTGGGGCCAACGTGGCTTGCTGATGCCGGACGGCCTTCACCCTACTTGGGAAGGTGCCATCATCTTGTCTGCAAACATAGATAGAGCTCTACAGGGAGGGTTACATGAGAATTTTACAGTAGGCCACGGAGCAGGTGATTAGAGACCCTGCAAGGCTTATGACAAATGTGGATGTGGAATCCATTAGCTTAGCGGGGAAATTAGTGCAGAAAATCCACTATGGTGATAGTGCAGTAGACGTGTCCATAAAAATCAGAGGGATATGCTTTGTAAACTTAATACCCATTACTACAATGGATGACGTTGAAACTGAGGATGGCCCGTTGGCTGTTCCAGCAATATCAAATATTTTGTGTCTGCTACCTACAACCCATGTGGATTATCTCAAACCTAAACCTACTTCCAGGCATTTTACATATGCTACTCTGGAACCACCCCTAAATTCAAACAGTCCACTATCAATCTCACTGAGGTCCTTAGTCTGGGTATCATTAACATAAGCTCTCTGTCCTCAAAATCATTGTTGATTAATGATTTGATTATGGATCATCACTTAGATATGACTGGGTTATGTGAAACCTGGCTTAAACCTACAGTTGTCCTACCCTTAAATGAGGCCTACCCACCAGTATACACATTTAGTCACATCCTTGGTGATGCAAAGCAAGGCAGGGGTGTTGCTCTTATTTATAAATCTAGGTTTAGCTTATTAGCTGATGGGTTCCCAAATATAACTCATTTGAGCAACTGATTCCTCCGCTCTGCCCAAAATGCTATGTACTGCCAAGGTCAGAAGAATAAAGATCAGCTGATTTACTTTGTGACTGTATATAGGTCCCCTGGCCCATACTCTGAATTCTTAGACCTACTTCATCAAGGATTTTAATAAGTTCCTTTGCCCAATGACAATTTTTAGATAGGCCCCACAGAAACATTTGTTTGGCAAGTATACTGTCGGACATATTAATAAACCTATTCCAAAGTTGCACCATGTCACCCTTAATCCGCACTTCACAAGGTTCCCATCCCATATCACCACATACAGCGAGCTTAGAGGCCATTTTATGTACACCAAGAAAGCAGCGCATAGCCCTGCTTTAAAGTGCAATACATTTTATTAAATTACAATACCCCCAAACCCCTGCACAGTAATCTAAGAATGGCCAAACAAGAATTATACAACTGTGTATACGCATTGTACCCAAGATCCCTACACAGCTTGACCTTGTTAAGAACGGCTCTAGAGTTTTTATTCCTTTTTCAAAGGTAAGATGAGCATCAAGAGTAAGTCCTAGATATTTATAATGCTCAGTATATGACAAGGGTTTTGAACCAAAACAAAACTTGAAATCAGACTGAAGTTCACCCTTCTTCCTGAAATGCATAATCTGCGTTTTATCTTCATTTATCTTTACTCTCCATCTGTTGCACCAATCATGAACTATATCCAGCTGTTTTTGACGATCATCTACAGTCTCTGCCAGGAGGACTAGGTCATCTGCATAAACAAAAGTGCCAACTGTAAGATCACCCAGTCTGACGCCAAGATCTGCTTGCTTAATTTCCATTATCAAATCATTAATATAAATTGCAAACAGCGTTGGTAACTGCACGTCCCCCTGCTTAACACCTGACTGAGTTCTATAACCAGCCGGTTCTATAACCACTGATCTGCACACATGCAACTGGTGTTTGGTAAATTACTTTCAAGGCGTTGTAAAATTTGCCATCTATACCAGTATTTAACAGTTTTAAACTAAGAAGATCATGATTAATGCAATCAAATGCTTTCTGAAAGTCTATAAAACACAAGAAAGTTGGTTTACTTTCTTGTATTCTCACTTGAACTAGAGTGGACAGAGAGAATATGTGGTCAATACAAGCTCTATTCTTTCGAAAATCATTCTGCTCATCAACCAGCAAATCAAATGTCTCCAGGTAACTATATAATCGTCTATTAAGAATACTGGAGTAGAGCTTGTAAACACAGCTTAAAAGACTTATCCCTCTATAGTTCAAAGGAACTCTAGGATCATTATTTGGGGACTTTGGAATTAGTTTAATAATGGATTTATACCATTCAGAAGGAACTAAGCTGTACTCAAAACAGATGGAAAAAATTTACACAAAATTGGGAATACACAGGGCACTTTAGGTAAGTCATTAGATAAATCATCAATACCAGTAGCTTTTCTTAGTTTAAGTGTATCAAACGCCCTTTTTATCTCCTCCTGAGAGATACTAACATTTAAGTACGGATTGGGGAAATAAGCCTCTTGAATGGAGTTAAAATTGTCTCAATATTTGTAAATGCACACAAATAATCATTGATTTACAAATGTGTTCAGATATCCACAAATGCAAATTTCATATTTGTAACTTGTAAATTGGTCTTTGCAAATAATGTTGTATTTGCAAATATAAAACTTAATTTGTAAAAAAAAAAATTACATTTGTAAAACTGGAAATTGTATTTGTGAACTGAGTTTCAGCATTTGATCACCAGCTACACGCATTCATCGCTTTCCTCTGCAACATCATTTTGAGACACTTTTCGCAAACACAGATCCACAAACAAATGCCAACTGATTTACAAATACACACTCATGCACACTGGATATCCACTAGATGGCAGTGTGGTTCCATTCATTGATGTGGCAAACTGAAACTACATTTCAGAGTAAATCATTTCACATTACCGTAATGGAGGCGTCTGATGGATGGGTATCTATGTGGCGATATTGTCTGCAAGGTCATTTATTTTTTAAAATTGTGATGTGTCCGTGGATTTCATCATGGGGAGGGGGGCGGGGGTGTTAGTGTTGTACTCTTTAACACAGTGGTTAATAAGCGTATTAAACAGCATTGCGCCTGTGCATGCTCCGTGACACAAACATGCTGCAAAATTCTTCTTTTAAAAACTTGAAAGTTCTAAAAGTTTGCGATGTACACATGCTACATTTAGCTAAGCTTCGCACAGGAACCACTCAGTGTCACCGCAGCAACCAACCAGTCCCGCTTTACGACAAATGTCGCAACAGCCAGGCTTTGAGTGGCATTTATTCTCGAAACTCCGCAGATCCGAGGAAACCGATTTGTATCTACACAGATCAGCGTCTGCGGACTTATAAAACTTGCATGATGTCATAGAAAAAAAAAGAACGCTTTGCGATAAGCATTTTAAAAACTCAGTAACGATCACGATTAAAGAGTCATCAGGGAGGATATAGTTTCACCTTGCCACAATAAAGGAATGGAACCACACTGCCATCTAGTGGATATCCAGTGTGCATGAGTGTGTATTTGTAAATCAGTCAGCATTTGTTTGTGGATCTGTGTGGATTTTGCGAAAAGAATGTCTCAAAATGATGTCGCAGAGGAAAGCGATGAATGCATGTAATTGGTGATCCACAAATGCTGAAACTCAATTCACAAATACAATTTCCAGTTTTCAAGGATTCAAAAGAATTTTATTGTCATATGCACAAAGGAACATGTTCCCTGCACAATGAATTGGGTCTACTGCATTTAACCCATCCTAATTGCCAGTTAGGAGCAGAAGTCGCCATTAGGCACCCGGGGACCAGCTCTAGATGTACATCCCTGCTTTAGGTCAACAGCAGGGCTGAGCAAACCATGACCGACCCATAAACAAACGACACACACATAACACACAACACACATAAGCTGGCCCGGTACATAAACACATAAGAAGCACACACGAGGTAAGGAAGAGGAAAAAACCCTCATAGCTGCTGCGTTAAGCCACAGCAATGAGGAAAAAACTCCTATCAGCACAAAAAACAATAATCACACAGACAAACAAAGACGCAGGAAGACAACCGAGATTTGAAAGTCCAGTTTATCAGAACACCCGGAGGCAGCCTGTTTGGCGCCATCAAACGGCCTTGTCTGAGAATCCTGGAAGGGGGAGGGGCTCAGCCCTGAGCAGTCCACTGTCCACAGTCAACGTCAGAGCTGGAGAAGCTGAGGGGAGGGGGATGACCGGGGAGCGAGGCTTGAGTGTTAATCTTCTTGAGGTTTTGGCAGCGGCCTTGAAGTGCAGCTGTGTTAGGGAAGCCAAATGAATGCCCAGATTAGCAGACGCCTGAAAGATTCCACAGTTCTGAGAACAGAGTGGCTCTCAATACATCTGAATGTAGAAAGGAGATGTGGTCATTACTGACGGTCAAGGCGGTTTTCCAGAGCTGCAATCCTCCCGGAGATGGT
Organism: Thalassophryne amazonica; assembly: GCF_902500255.1. Lineage (NCBI taxonomy): Eukaryota > Metazoa > Chordata > Actinopteri > Batrachoidiformes > Batrachoididae > Thalassophryne > Thalassophryne amazonica. Next base: position 27,832,642 of record NC_047125.1, on the reverse strand, counting down.
TTCCAACGTGCGGTTAACACCCGCCGACTGCGCAGTCACTGTCCTTCCAATCGAATCAATCATGTGGGGCAGCCTGGACGGCCCAATCAATACTGCCTCCAGTTTCTTAATTTTCCAGTAAACCAGCGCTATGCTCGCTACACACAGCAGAAAGCCGGTCACCCCCAAGCCAAATATATACACATCTTCAACGTCCTCCACAGACAGCGTGTAAAGGCACAAATGTATTTTTTTTTTTTTTTTTTACAAATTAAGTTTTATATTTGCAAATACAACATTATTTGCAAAGACAAATTTACAAGTTACAAATATGAAATTTGCATTTGTGGATATCTGAACACATTTGCAAATCAATGATTATTTGTAGATCACCCTGTGTGCATTTACAAATATGAGACAATTTTAACTCCATACCAAACCTTTACATACAACTGTAATTTAAAGTTCCTGTTTGACATGGTGGCAACACTGATTCATGCACAACCACCTGTAAGTTGCTCTCTTTTTACAGCCCAATATATTTTTGATTACTTCAAGAAGAAAATAGATGACATTAGGTTAAATATATCCCAGCATGCCTTACTGTTATCGAGGTGGGTGCCATCACTGAGGTATTACCCCGATTTTCAGAATTTGATATTATCTCACTAGGCATGCTGATGAAACTTGTAATGTCTGCTAAAGGCACAACCTGCTTATTCGACCCAACACCAACAAAACTGTTTAAGGACCTGTGGCCCACTTTTGGGCCGACTGCGTTCCAAAACACTGCTCCAAACAGGACTGGTGACCAACAGAGGTAGGGACAAAGTGACAAAAATCTCAATAGAAACAGGAGTCTTTACAAAATCATCAAATGGTGTTAACAAAAGACAACTGTCACAAAAGCTGACAGTGACCAGGGACTTACAACAGGATGATCACAGGAACAAACGTTGAAGCAGGAAACGTGCAAACACTTGGAGATGAATATGAACAACCATCAAGCAAAGACAAACAGACGTGACCTAAAAAGACTCAGGTGCGCCAATCATGAATGTAGTAACACATACTGAACACAAGAGGGCGACAAACCATAACCTAGTGGACTGAATATCAAGCATGACGGTGACATCATGTTACCAGGGAAACCAAAGACATGGGTGCAACCTAAAAAACAAAACAAAACAGAGAACGCTATACAGAACCGAAATGCAATAAGCAACAAAACAGAACATAAAAGGAGTTGACGACCCGTGAAGAGAATACACACGTTGACTTTAATCCTTTTTTACAGGATCAAAGCAATCAGTATGTAAATTCAGCAATCAGATTTCAATGAAACACTCAGGATTAAAGCTTATCAGTAGGATCAAAGGTCAACAATCCGGGTCAAAAATGAGAGAACAGCATGACAAAAAAAAAATGTCACCATATATTCTAAAATTAAAACACCAACCAAACATTACAAATGTAATTTTTACTGAGACTAAATGCTGCGATCAAACGACAAATCGGGTTATAAATATTTCCAGAGGAGCTGTCTCGGGCAGCTAAATGATAAAACACTCAACATTTAGGAAAAAAAAAGGTGAAAAATGTGGTAGGATATTTAAATAATCAACAAGATGTACCGTGAGTTTAAAAGCTGATGAAACCTGCGATAATCTTTGACATGAGCAAAAATTTGTCATTTGCACTGCTACAGTCTACTAACCAAAAAAAAAAAACTACCCCAAGATGTAATTACCATATCCAACCACATGATGGCAGCACAGTGTTAACCTTCTCTCTCACACACACACACACACACACACACACACACACACACACACACACACACACACACACACACACACACACACACACACACACACACACACACACACATCCTATCTGCTCAGTGATGTTAATCAGTGAAATTATGGAGCTAAATCCAGGCCAAAAGTTTTGTAATCTGAAAAAAAAAAGAGTTGAAAACCAAAGCACCTGCAAAAGTAATAATTCTTATTACTATTTCAAATATACTAAAACAATTTTTAACATTAAACTGCATCCAGGCTTCTTAATTCCAGAGACATTTTTTTTTTAATTGGTGGAAATAAACAAAATTTTGCAATTGCATTTCATTGGTTCAAATGGACATCAATCATAAGATCCTGCATTTCATTGGTTTAAAGTGTGTGTTGGGCGGGTCTAAGATCTCGCGCCATTAGCATTAAAACACTCAACATTTTGAAAACAGGTGAAAAAGACATGGTAGAATATTGAAATTATCAACAATATGTACTTTGAGATTAACAACTGATAAAACGCGACATTAGTTTTGACATGAGCGGGATTTGTCATTTTCACTACCACAGTCTGCCTAAAGGTGGAGCCGTTTTCAAAATGACATGCTCAGGAACCGGAAATGTGAAACGACATGGTTTTGGCGAGGATATTTCCTGGAAAACAATTATTAATCGTTATTATTATTATTATTATTTATTTATTTATTTATTTTTTTTAACCAAACTTTATTGGAATTTACAACAAAGAAGAAATTTATAAACATTTGGCAAAATACAGTGGCTGAACAGAAGGCATTGTCTAATATACATAAAAAGAAGAAGGGTGGGGAAGAAAGAAGGAAAAAAGAAGGGGGGTGAAAAAAGAAATAAAGACAGAACTCTTTATGAAATACAAACATTTGCGGTATTACCTTCAAGAATTTGTTTTTATGAATAAAATATTTTGCTATAATGATAATCGTGTTGATTGCCAGGTCATGTAATGCATCTTTTCTATGTAAACCAAATAGAATGTTCTCTCTTGTTAAAATGGAGAAAATGAAAAATTTGGGGAATAGCAAGTCATGAAAATCTTCCCAGAAGACGTTCATAATTTACAATCCTAAAACAAATGTTCTGTGGTTTCAGTGTCTTCATCACAGAATGGGCAATTGTTCAGCTCAAAACCAAATCGGCATCTTAAGAATTCAGCAGAAGGATATATATTATTTAGAATTTTAAAATGAACTTCCTTCGCCTTTGGTGCAACAGGATATTTAAAAAATTTGGATCTTAAAATTTCAGCTTCCTCTTTTGAAAAGAAACTTAGAATTGAAATTCTGTTTGTTAAGAAAGGTTAGCGTTATTTAACAAAGGTTTGCCGTATTGTTGTTAGATAATTTAGAGTTGCTAATGGGTGATTCTTAGACTATGGGCACTTATTATGTCCTTTGATCATATTGTATGAAAAACAGAAAAAAGGGGAAATTTCACACTTTTATAGTTATCTTTACAATGAAAGTGTGTTAAGAAATTTGTTCTACAACCCCTGGCAAAAATTATGGAATCACCGGCCTCAGAGGATGTTCATTCAGTTGTTTAATTTTGTAGAAAAAAAGCAGATCACAGACATGACACAAAACTAAAGTCATTTCAAATGGCAACTTTCTGGCTTTAAGAAACACTATAAGAAATCAGGAAAAAAAGATTGTGGCAGTCAGTAACGGTTACTTTTTTAGACCAAGCAGAGGAAAAAAATATGGAATCACTCAATTCTGAGGAAAAAATTATGGAATCACCCTGTAAATTTTCATCCCCCAAATTAACATCTGCATCAAATCAGATCTGCTCATTGACATTGACCCTATGCCATGACATTGACCCTATGTGTCTTTTTGCAAGGAATGTTTTTGCAGTTTTTGCTCTATGGCAAGATGCATTATCATCTTGAAAAATGATTTCATCATCCCCAAACATCCTTTCAATTGTCTGGGAAAGATTCACACTGTTTGCACAATGTGATGAACCCAGCAGTACGTCCAACCATCACTGGAGCCTCATCCGTGGTAATGGAAATGAGTTTGAAGAGGGGCAGCTGGCTCTTATTAACAAATTCCATGAAAACTTGAAAAATATCTGTGCCTCTCGTGTGCCCTTTCAAAGGCAAAATGGTCAGCAGCTCTTCCTTTACTTTCATGTTGTCAAAAACCATTCTAATGAAAACATAACTGAGCCACGTACGTCCACAGCATTAGTGGATTCATCGAATTGCAGAGAAAAACACTCACATGCCTTAATACCATTCCTCATTTGCTGTTCAATATCCTCCGCCATTCCCTCGCATTGTTGTGTAACAGAATTTCTTGAGAGCTGCACATCCTGAATAGCAGACACAATCTCCTTTTGATTTTTAAAATCGGCAAAGAGCACATCTGCAGCTTCCATGAATGCTTCTTTCACAATCTCACCATCTTTGAAAGATTTCTTTCCTTTTGCCAGAACCCGGCTGACATGATATGAAGTGGTTGCAGCCTTACTTGTGGTATTTGGTATTTGGCTCCTCTTTCCATGACAAAACTCCTGTAACAGTGGAATGTGCCGTTCATTTCTAAACTGGACGCTGTGTTGATCCGGGACGTCATCTGACTAGCACAGAAATTGCGGAAGACGTGGACATCAGCACTTTTTCAGCACATTGAGACAGACGTGCGAATGGAATTCCGCACATCAGGACGTTTCCGAATGGCACAAAGCAACGCCATGATGAAGCCTCATAGGACATGTTGAGGCATGTCCAGCTCATGCACAATTTCCCGGATAGTCACACGACTGAAAAGCCACTGAAAGCCATCTGAAATCCATCTGAAAGCCGTCCTGTGAGACCAACACAGAGGTGGTTTTGTGCCGCGCCATGAGCGGCATGGTGGTGCATTCCTCTGCTCCTCTTTCCATTATAAAAAAACTCCTGTAACAGAGAAATGTGCAGAAAAAGTGCTGATGTCCACACCTTCTGCCTTTTTTGTGGAATTCAGACGACGTCCCAGATCAACAAAGCCTTCACGTTGGAAATGATCTGGTTGTTTCAGCGGGGTTTCAGCCTGTCGATCGGCGCTCGGAATGCGCCGCGCTCTCAGACGCTGTGGGCGGTCTTTAAATGGGCTGGAGCACTCCTTAATCTGTGTAATCCCCATAAAATTGTCACTGAAAGCCATCTGAATTTTCTGAATGATGTCCTCCTGGAGGTCTCTCACAGTTTCTGGAAAAATTTGATGCAGCAAAGCTCCAAATCGTTCAGACATTTATTCGCAATAAAAATCCGACGAGAGGGGTGGACCACTGCTCACACAAAGCCTGCTCACAGGCGAATGACGCAACCGACAGGCGTGAAAAAACTCACGCATACGCACGAAGGTTCAAGCTTGGCTGATGCAATCACACGTGATTCAAATCCATATGGTTTGTTGTGGTTGGCGTGCCTGGCTGGCTTTTGTTTGTCTTCTGTTTCTGTCTTTTGGTTTTCCTTTCAGGTGGCACGCGTTTAGGACTGAGTGGCTGTGTGGCTGAGTTATCAGGACCTCACCCTGATCACCTGAGGCTGATCATGTGCAGCTCGTCAGGACTCACAGCTGTGGTGCATCTACACGGATTGGAGCATGGTGGCATTTAAGTCTGGAGTACACAGTGTGTATTTGCCAGAGACCCGACCTTGTGACCAGACGGGTGAGATCGTCGTCTCGAGAGCCATCTCATCATCAGTGGATGCAGAGAACGTCCAGGTTTGATGCATGGTCTGTGAAAGAGGAGGGGGTGAGGTCTCACGCTCGTCAGCACACTTCCTGAGGTACGTTAGGTTTTGTGACTAACATTTGTACAGTCAGTAAATGTGGTGTCCCTCACACCTTATTATATTGAGCTGTTATGTTAGTCGTTTAATCAGCTTCCACTGCAGTTGGAGTTTGTGAACTGGGTGTTCCATGCCTGCAGGATGGGAAGCTGATTAGTGATTAAGCCAGGAAGTGTTTGCTGTTTATGTACACCTTTGAGCGGTCTCTCTGTGTGTGGAGTGTGGACTCACATGATGATTTCTTCTTTCACAGACTCGGTTTGTCGCGGCCACCTGGGGGGTGTCGGCGGGGTCCTTGGGTCCGAACAGTTTCTGGCTCCGGACCGTTTGTGCAGCTGGGAGTGCACCGTTTCACCACCTCGCCAGTCCGCGCACTCATTTGTTATGTTTTTCCACATCACTGTTATGTAATTAAATTTAGTTATCCTTTGTACCGTGCTCTGCTTATTTCATACTGGGTCCTTCAAACGCTGGTCGGTTCTCCCGGCTGCGTCCGACACATAACATGGTTTTTGCAAAAAATAAAAAGCTCTGATACTTTTCTAACAGACCTCATAGTCCTGGATTTGCACACGGGTTTTGCAATCCACAAACACAAATTTCCGATTTGTAACTCGTGTGTTGGTTTTTATAAATAGATGTGTATTTTTAAATGTAATTTTTCCATTTGTAAAAAAATAAATAAATAAATGCCATGAATCAGCAAGTCCCAAGTCAAGTCTCAAGTGACTTGATGGTGACTTTGTGCCACCTCTGCCAAATTCTAGCAAGTCCAAAGTCAAGTCTCAAGCCATAATCATCACCAGTTGTTTGCAAGATGATTTGAGACTTGACTTGGGATTTGCAGATTGATGACTTGAGAATGACTTGACAGTGACCTCGGAACAACTTCTGGAATTTGGAAATGTGCAGTGAGACATTGGAGGCAGGAGACACCGACTGGACCAGAATGGCTGAAGTGGCAGCACACAACTATGGGTGGGCCGCGCACGCATCTGACAGAAGGCTGGAACGCATGGAATGAACAAAGATTTTCTGGCGTAGGGTGCAGTGACTGAACCAAGGTTTATGAGCAGGTGAGTTGACTGATGACAGGTGTGTTAATTAGCTCAGCGATGCAGCACCTTGGAGAAAACAGAAAGGGAGGGGAAAGAGAGCAGAGCAAATCCAATGGCACCACGACAACATGTGCATCATTATTTTTTTACAGCCTCTCCTTTTTATCTCACTGGAGACACAAGCACACTTCAGTCAACGCTTCAAACATTTTCAGTTCTTTTCCTGGTTGGTTTCATTCCACAGTCAGCTGCTGTTGGTCTTCATCCAACACAGTAAAGTTGCTGCTGAAATGAACTCAGTATTTTAAAGCTGTACTACGATACCATTGTATCATGTCATGTTCTGGAAATGTTCATTGCCATTTTATTGGGTTTTAACTGCTTTTTGGTAGTTTGATTGATTTCCTAAATTTACCTGAATTTCAGAGGCAACAGGAACCCCTGCTGTGAGGGGCGAGGTGGATGATGGTCCTTGGTTACTCCTACATCTAGCATGGTCGAATTGATAACATTTTTAAAGCCATCAACTGAAATCTGGTCAACAACATGCCACCAACTTGTTCCAGGACAGCAGGACTCTGATGTTGAAGAACATAAACTAATTTCATGTCTGCTGTCAGGGATCGCTCATCTCTGTTGATAATTTCTGTTGACTTCAGTCCAGTGGTGTTCCGACTCCATAACTCGTCCCATTTGTGTGTCTCGATCTCAAAGGCTGAGGACCCAGAGATATGAATGGTACTGGCAAGATGAGTGAACATCTCCAAGTTCAACACTTTCTCCACATGCAGATACACTTCTGATGGCAGATTTCAGGAGGTGGAAAGCCTGGATGTTAGTCTTCATCCAGGTCAATCGCAAAACGAGACACTCATATTCCTCACTCACCTACTCAAGAGCTGCAATAAGGGTATTCACTGATTCCACAAACATCACAGCATCATCTGCAAAATCAGCGTTGGTAAACCTTTCCACACCAACAAATCCACCAAAGTGGCTGGTTCCATAACCCAACCCAACACCCAGTCCATGCAAGCACTGAACAGTGCTGTAGCCAGAACACATCCCTGAGGAACACCAGTTCTCACTGGGAAAAACCCGTAAGGGATGCGTAACGGATATCAGTTTAGAAGCATCATAATTATTAACTTTGTGCATGTGACTTAATTAAAACTGATAGAAAATACATTGTCAGGTTGTTCAAATATAAGTGGTCAGTCACAGTTGTATTTTGTCAGCACTTTTTCAGAGTGAATCTAATTCACCAAACCCATTTGATTTGCTTATATTTAATCAAGTAGGAAAAATGTTTTCTCCCCCAGCACCCCCCTCCTCCCAAAAAATGTAATAAATAAAAATCAAAAAATAAAATTGCAGTTCATCTCTGGCAAATTACTTCACAGTAAGACCCAATTCCAAGCTGTTGTGATGCTGTTGAGCTTTGAGACGACAGAAGAAAAGACTGTCCACAGTGGAGATAGTTATGTGATATCGATGTTTCACATCATCCAATTTGATATAATCCTGCTTATAATCCATTTTTTAAAAGCGAGTTTTAGGTTCAACCCCAATTCCATGAAGTTGGGATGTTGCATATAATGTAAATAAAAACAGAACACAACAATGATTTGCAAATTCTCTTCAACCTATATTCAATTGAATACACCACAAAGACAAGATATTTAATGTTCAAACTGATAGACTTTGTTGTTATTGTGCAAATATTTGCTCATTTTGAAATGGGTGCCTGGAACACGTTTCAAAAAAGTTGGGACGGGGCAACAAAAGACTGGGAAAGTTGATGAATGCTCAAAGAACACCTGTTTGGAAACAGGTGAGTGTCATGATTGGGTATAAAAGGACCATCCCCAAAAGGGTCAGCCGTTAACAAGCAAAGATGGGGTGAGGATCACCACCTTGTGAACAACTGCGTGAAAAAAATAGTTCCAACTGTTTAAGAACAATGTTTCTCAATGTTCAATTACAAGGAATTTAGGGATTCCATCATCTACAGTCCATAATACAATCAGAAGATTCAGAGAATCTGGAGAACTTTCAGCACCTAAGCGGCAAGGCCGAAAACCAACATTGAATGCCCGTGACCTTCAGTCTCTCAGGTGGCACTGCATTGTGTAAAGGATCTTACTGCGTGGGCTCAGGAACACTTCAGAAAGCCATTGTCAGTTAACACAGTTCGTCGCTACATCTACAAGTGCAAGTTAAAGTCTAAGATGCAAAGCATACATCAACAACATCCAGAAATGCCGCCACCTTCACCTTCTGTGGGCCTGAGCTCATTTGAAATGGACAGACTCAAAGTGGAAAAGTGTGCTGTGGTCTGATGAGTCCACATTTCAAATTGTTTTTGGAAGTCATGGACGGCGTGTCCTGCAGATAAAAGAGGAAAAAGACCATCCAGATTGTTACCAGCGCAAAGTTCAAAAGCCAGCATCTGTGATGGTATGGGGGTGTGTTAGTGCACGTGGCATGGGCAACTTACACATCTGTGATGGCAGCATCAATGCTGAAAGGTACCAACTTCATTAGAAGGGTTGTATATAGGGATAGTAGAAATACATTACCATCAAGGAAACAAAGTAATTGCCCAGGAATGAAGAAAACTCATAATTAAGGAACCTAAGCCAAGACGAGTCATTTCAAGCTTGGGGAGGTGATGGTCTAGTGGTTAAGGTGTTGGGCTTGAGTCCAGAAGATCATGGGTTCAAATCCCCGCCTGACTGGCCTTTAATCCCCTATTGCTCCCGGTGTGTAGTGAGCACCTTGTACGGCAGCACCCTGACATCGGGGTGAATGTTAGGCATAATTGTAAAGCGCTTTGAGCATCTGATGCAGATGGAAAAGCGCTATATAAATGCAGTCCATTTATTTGTTAACGTCAAATTCTTCCATGACTATGAACTTGCCATGTCCTGAGGTGTTTTGGCTCAGAGGTTTTATTGGAGTCCCATATCAGGTTAGTCCAGTTTCGACAGCAGAGACTATAAATCAGAGAGGGTGAAAGGAAGAGAGAGCAGAATATTCACCACTAAGACACACAAGCAGACATTGGAAGATTTTGGATCCAGAGGAGCAGAACGGCATCATTTCCACCAGTCGGTAAGTTTACTACATCTCCTTTGTAAGATGTTCCATCAGCCATTGATCCATCCATCCATTTTCTGAATCCACTTATTTCCAGTTAATGGTGAAGGAGGACAGGATTGATCTCAGATAAATAACTTGGAGACGTGGTTTCAAATTTAACATCAAATCAAGTAACATCTTCTGAGGTGGTGGACCAATATGGAGACCTCAAATAAGTGACCAAACCAAGTCAGTCCTGTCCAACTGTCTCTGTTCCAGCTTTGTTCCTGGTGACTGACTTCCTCTGCCATGCTGTACCTGCTGATGTTCCTGGCTGCCCTCAGCCTGCTGAAAACAGGTAAAAAGATAAAACTCTGCAGCAAAGACGCATGAACAAGACCACTTTATAATCTCCACCCACAAGATCATTTAGTTTCAAAACATACTATACTAGACCGCTACTGACACAATCCACCAGATCCAGATCAGGAGCAGATTATATTTATGGTCAGTTCAGGTCCAAGAGCATGCGCTGGTGCCACAGCGGAACAGGTTTTCCACTTTGTAGACATGTTCAGGTTCTGCAAAAGTCCTTTCAGCCTTTGGCTTTCCCATGGCAATGACAAGAGTTGAACCATCAGTGTCAAGTACTGGTTCATCCTGAAGGTCTGTAGTTTTAAGTTGATTAGTACAGGAAATACCAGCAGTTAAGATCTTATTCTTCACCAATTGTAGTTTTCTGGGTGGCTAAAGACTTGCTCATAACCAGTCCTGGTGCCAGACACAGATTTTCAGAGGGGACTTTCAGTGGTCTGACGGGGGTACAATCTTCTCATGTCTGACTCATATGAACAATGCACAGGGTTGTAGCGCAAGCGCAGGCTAAACGCATGTTAGTGCAGTTTAAAAGAAACTTCATGTACCTCCTATATGCACAAAATGCAAGTATCAGCTAAACATTCTCTAGAAACTGTTTATTACTGTTACCAGCAGAACACGCAACTCAGAACCAGTGTGAGTTATCCGTAATGATTCTTCTAGGACCCATAGGCTCATCTTCATATTTAACTGGTTTAACTGGAGAAAAACAATCACATTTTGTTGGGGTTTGTGTTGTCGCTGTTTTTGGGGTGGTAATAGGTCCTGTTCTTCCGCTCCTGTCTTGTGGATGTGTGTGAGCGCGTATGCCTCTCCCCTCCTGTGTGCGTATGTGCGTGTTGTGAAGCAGTGCGTGAGAATGCATGTGAGTGTGCATGCCTCTTTTAGGTGTGTGTGCGTGCGTGGTTGCACGACCTTTGCTGATCTTGCAGGGGCATGCTTCCTCATCCAGTGCCCTCTTGCGGTGCACCTATGTGCGCGTGCATGTGATGCTAATGTATGGTGGAATCTGGTCCTGTGAGTACTGAGACGTGTGTTATGATTGAGTGTGTAAGAATGCATGTGAGCGGGTGTGTGGGGGAATGAGTGGTAGAACGAGAGCTTTAGATCTTCATGTCCTGGGTTACATGGTACTGTTTTAGTGCTTACCTTTTAGTTCCTGGATTGCTGCTGCACCCTATCGTTCTCATAGTTAACCTGACTCTTGCACGACTTTGAGCCGCGCACTTGCATGCACTCTGCCGTGCAAGAGAGTAAACTCGTCTCAAACTCGTTGTAAACTGTGCGCAGCTTAGCGCAAGTGCGCAACGAAAATTTAGCAAAGTTCAAAATCTCCATCACATCCTCTGTGATTCTGGAAGTGATTAGAGGCGTTTTCAACAGTCAACTCTGAGAAAAAATGATTAATCCACTACAAAATAATTATTTTATACACACAGTGTCCAGAGCAGAAAGCGCAGTGTCCAGTAGAACAAAGCACAGGGTCCAGCTGGGAACACAGCAGGTGGTGTTTGTGTTTTCTTCAGTGTGCTTTTATTTGCTCATGTTTTTTGTATCTCTTATGATTTTTGTATTGGAATTATTTTAGTCGTCTTCTGATGTTTTTGTCTTGAGAATTATTGCAGTGGCTTTTGTCTTTTTATGTTTTTCTGTGCATATAGTTCCACGTGTGCTCTTGCAGGAATGGCACTTAATTTTTAGTTTATTGTTTCATGACCTGGGTTTATTTTCCATGTTGATCATCTGGGGAGGTGATGGTCTTGTGATTAAGTGTTGGGCTTGAGACCAGAGTATCCTTGGTTCAAATCCCAACCTGACTAGAAAATCACTAAGGGCCCTTGGGCAAGGTCCTTAATCTCCTAGTAGTGCAGCAGATAACTGAAAGAATCATGTAAATGGTGATAAAAGCATCAAATTCGGCAGAAATACTCCTCAGACAATCCTCTTTTGAAAAACCGACTGGCCACTTGACTTTTCAATCGGGGGTCAGATAGGGGTCAATTGAAGAATTACACAGAGGTCAAAATTAAAAGATGTTCCAATCATATTGAAAAATATTCCACATTATTTGCCTCATCATAAAGATTCCAAAAAGGTATGGTTTGGATGGTCTGTGACTGAATTCTATGGAGTTACGGGATTAAAAACAGCAAGAATGGTGACAAAGATCAGTTTCATTTTGTACAGGGGTAAAAAGTTAAAAGTTGCTCCAATTTTGGTAAAAAGTGATGCAAATTATTGGTTGAGCTAATAAGATTAATAAACGGATTAATGTTGAATGCTTGGTCTTCTAAGTAAAGGTCAAACAAGGTATACGGCTATTGGATTCTATGACGTGACGTGTTGCCCCGTAACGTGATAAGTAAGGATGATACATGGTCCAAACTATTCCTTTTTAAAACTTTGTTAACTAGTAATTTGCGTCACTTTTGACCAAAATTGGAGCAACTTTAACTTTTGACCCCTGTACAAACCAACACTGACCTTTGTCATCATTCTTGCTGTTTTTATCCCATAACTCCATAGAATTCAGTTACAGACAGTCCAAACCATACCTTTTTGGAATCTTTATGATCAGACAAGTAATGTGACATAAATTTCAATATGATTAGAGCACCTTTTAATTTTGACTCCTGTGTAATTCTTCAACTGACCTACCTGAACGCCAACTGAAAATTCGAGTGGCCAATCATTTTCTTCCAAAAGAGGATTGTCTGAGGAGTATTTCTGTCGAATTGGATGCTTTTAATCACCATTTGCAGGATTCCCCTCTAAATATTCTCTTATCTGCTGCACTATAGTTGCTCCTGGTGTGTATTGAGCACCTTGTATGGCAGCACCCTGACATCGGGGTGAATGTGACGCATTATTGTAAGGCGCTTTGAGTGTCTGATGCAGATGGAAAACCACTATACGAGGTCTGTCCATAAAGTATTGTACCTTTTTATTTTATTTTTAAACTATATGGATTTGATTCATGTTTTCACGTCAGACAAACTTGAACCCTCGTGCGCATGCGTGAGTTTTTCCACGCCTGTCAGTGACGTCATTCGCCTGTGAGCACGCCTTGTGGAAGGAGTGGTCCCACCCCCTCGTCGGATTTTCATTGTCTGGAAATGGCGGAATGATTTTGGGTTTTTTCCATCAGTGTTATGTGCTGGGGTGTTTGGCTGGCTTTTTGTTTTCTGTTTCTCTCACCAGGTGGTATGCATTCAGGACTGAGTGGCTGAGCATTAGGACCTCACCCTGAACACCTGAGGCTTGTTTTCACGTGCAGGTCATCAGGGCTCACAGCTGTGGTGTATCTGTCTTGATCAGAGCTTGCTGCATTTAAACCTTGAATGCACAGTGTGTGATTGCCAGAGACTCGACCTTGTGAGCAGACGTGTGAGATCGACGTCAGGAGAACAATCTCACCATTACGGATGCAGAGACCGCTCCAGGTTTGACGCCACAGTCTGTGAAGGAGGATTGGGTGAGGTCTCACGCTCTTCAGCACACTTCCTGAGGTAATTTGGTTTTGGTGACTTTCATGAAGTAATGACAGTGGATTTGGTGTCCCTCACACCTTGTTATATTGAGCTGTTACGCTATGCTAATCGCCTAATCAGCTTCTGCTGCAGTGGAGATTTGAACTGAGTTGTTCCTTGCCTGCAGGGTGAGAAGCTGAGTTATATTAAAGCCAGGAAGTGTTTGCTGATTGTGTGCACCTTTGAGCTGTGTCTCTCTGTGTGGAGAGTGTTGGACTCACCTCATGATTTCTTCCTTCGCAGACTCGGTTTGTCGCGGCCGCCTGGGGGGTGTCGGCGGGGTCCCTGGGTCCGAACTGCTGTGGCTCCGGACCGTTTGCGCTGCTGAGAGTGCGCCGTGTTTCCACCTCACCAGACCGCGGACTTTTTGGGTTGTTTATCACTCCACTCACTATTATGTTTATTAAATTCTGTTACCTTTTGAACCGTGCTCTGCTTATTTTATGCTGGGTCCTGTCAAGCGCTGGGTCGGTGCTCCGACCGCGTCTGACTCATAACAGTAGTCTCTGGCCATTTAACAATGGACGAGCGGAAGCAGAGACGGTATTTTTGCCGGGAAGGCTGCAGCAGATGTTGGAGTTGATCCGGGATCAGTTGCAGGTGCTCTCTGCCCGGGTTGTGCGCGTTGGTGCGCGCATGGCGGAGTTTAAGGCTTGGGTCGCGTCGCACCCCGCTGTTACGACTGTAGCCCCGTCTCCTCCTGTGCAGCTGGCTCCCACGCCTGTTGTAGCAGCCCCGGTGGTATTTAGTTTGCACTTTAAGCTGTTTGGTATAACCTGCTGTCGTTTACAGCAGTGTGAATTGGTTTTTACTCTGTTACCACGGGGATTTTCTTATTTGGCACTTTGGCTCCCTCTGTTGGTGACAGAGTCACATTACTGTTCAGGTTCAAAGGATGGAAAACACAATGTTTTTCCATTCATTGCACTTGACGATGTAGGCCAATGTTAGTTTTTTTTATTGGTCTATTATCTGTTTCTTGTTTTAGTATGAGGTGTTTTTTATCAGGGGTTAATTTGTTGTTTTTGTGGGTTTAAAGCACTGTCTGTGGTCTGGAGTTGAAAATGCAGGCTGTCTGGAGCATAGTTTGACCCAGGTGACTTTGTTTGTCTGTTGGTCTTTCTTTTTTATTTCTTTTGGTTTCACCTCCCAGGGTTTGATGGGACGGTCCTCTGGGGGGTGATGGGGGGGGGGGTAATTGGGTTGTTTTTTCTTTTTCTGTTTTTTTTTTTGTTTTTGTTGTTCCCTCTCTTCTCCTCTGGCTCCAGCCGTGTGAGCCGTACGTTGTCGGTGTTGCTGGGGTGGTGCAGTTCGGTTATGCTGGGCATTTCCCAGGTAACCTCTGCACCCGAGAGGGGGGGGGGGGGTTTGGGGTATTTTTTTTTTAATTCCCTTTACAACCTCCAGCCTTGGCGCGCCTCTGTGCCATTTGCCATTGGCGTTGCAGGGGGTGGTGCAGGTTGGTTATGCTGGGCGTTTCCCAGGTAACCTCTGCACCCGGGTGGGGGGGGTTTAGGGGTGTCTTTCGTTACTTCCCTGTTCCACCTCCGGCTTCAGCGCGCCTTTGAGCCGTACGCCATCGGCGTAGCTGAGATTTGGGGCAGTGGAATATACCCGCAGCTGGTGGCTGGTTTAAAAGTCGGAGGGGTGGCACCATCTTGTGCCGTACGCCATTACCACTGTTCCACTCCTCCTGGTTGACTTTTGGGGTATGGTCATGGTTGGTGACACTGGACGTACTTCTAGTTTCCCCTGCGCTGAGGGGGTGGGGTTGTTGTTTTGTTTGTTTGTTTTTTTTTCCCCCAGTTTCCGCCCTCAGGGTGTGACTGTGGTGTCCTCTGGGGGGGAAATGACCGTGGGTCCATCTAGCCGTAGACGGCCGGGGTTGGGTCTGTTGTTAGTCATGGGGGGGTGTCTCCTGGGGTTTGATGGAACGGTCCTCTGGGAGGTGCTAGGAGCCCCCGTGGGTGACTGTGGATCCCAGAGGGACCTCGGCTGTGGTTATTACTCCTGGAACTGGCGGGATGTCCTCTGGGGGGTGTTGGTCCCTACATGTCGTCCGGGGGAGGGGGGGTGTTAGATTTTTCTTTTTTTTTGCAAGCTTGAGTTTGGGTTTTGTTTTTTCTTTTCTCCTCTTCCCAGGGTTTGGTGGGGCGGTCCTCTGGGGAGGGGGGGGGGGGGTGTTGGTATGGTTGTTTGTTTGTTTTTTATTTCCTCCCAGTTTGCACCCCTGGGGTTTGGTTGTGGTGTTCCCTGGGGGGGTTATTGGGTTTTTTTCTTTTTGTTTTATGACTAAGCAGACTCTAAAACAGGGGTAGGCAACCTGTTCCAGAAAGAGACATGAGGGTGCAGGTTTTCTTTGCAGCCGCTGACTCCACCAGGTGATTTTACTGATTAATATCACTTTGAGCAGATGGAATCAGTTAATCAGTGAAATCACCTGGTGGAGTCAGTGGCTGCAAAGAAAACCTGCACCCTCATGGCTCTTTCTGGAACAGGTTGCCTACCCCTGCTCTAAAACATAGTCGAAAGATGGCTGAATGCACAGGTTCAAGAACTCCTGGCCAAGATTGAGCAAAGTGAACGACAGAAGCAAGAGTTGACAGAAACGAATGCAAAGATGCAGTCAGAGGTGGAGACTCTAACAGGTCTGCTAACTGAAGCAGAAGGCAGGATCATCAAATTCAACAAGAGACATCTCGGCACTGGAGTGTCAGCTGCAGGATACTCAGGAGCTGCTCCAAGAGGAAATCCATGGGACACCTTCCTTCTCCATCCGCCTAGGGCAGATGGAGGATGAGGGGAGATGCTGAACGAAGAGGAAGAGAGCAAGAAGACTGTGGAGAAACCAGTTTCTACTCTCTAGACTCAGCTGGCTGAAAGGAAGACAAAGGCAGGATAGGACGCCTTGTCAGTAGAGGGGGCTGAAGAGGGCCTCAAGTGAGTCCAATGGGAGTTTTGACGGTGTTCAGCGGCAGCTGGAGTAGAAGAGTTCAGCCTATGGACAAACTGGATAAGACAGAAATCCGTTTGCAGCAAGAGTCGGATGACCTCATGGTGGACCAGGACCACCTTCGGCAGATCGTCTCCAATCTGAAGGGGAAGCAAAGGAAGTTTGACCAGATGCGGGCCAAAGAGAAACGCATTGCTACTCGATGTGCAGAGGAGCATTATCATGCCGAAGCGGAGGCCAGGGAGAAGGAGACAAAAGTCTTGACCCTGGCAGGGGAGTTGAAGTCTCTTATAGACCTGAAAGGTGAACTTGACCGGTTTAACAAAGTGCTCAAGACTGAGATGGATGACTTTGGAAAGAGTTCACAGTTTGGAGAGGTCCAAGCGTGCCATGGAGCAGCAACTGGAGGAGATGAAGATTCAGCTGGAGGAGCTGGAGGATGAATGCAGGCAATGTTCCCAGGCCCACTCTGCCAAGAAGACATGGGAGCTGGATCTGGGAGGGCTTGAAGGCCTTCTTGAAGATGCTAATGAAAATCGCGATAATGTCTTATAGCAGCTGAAGAAACTGCAGGCCCGACTGAAAGATCAGATAAGAGGACTGGAAGAGCTGCAAATGTCCAGGGATGAAGCAGTTAATGATACTAGAGACAGTGATAAGAAGCTTAAAGCCATGGAGGGAGACATGCTACACACCCAGGAGGAGCAGTCTACTGCAGACAGGCTCAGGGTGAGAAAAGATAAGCTCCAAGATGGGATGGATAGTCTCAACACGAAGTTCCCTGTTGGCAGAGGAGAGGAGGCGGCTGGAAGCTTGCATTATCCAGCTGGAGGAAGAACTAGAGAGGTTCAACATTGAGATGATCAATGACTGTATGAAGAGAATAACATTGTAGGTTGAGCAGTTGATGACGGAGCTGTCTTCAGAGCGCAGAAATGCTCAGCTCCTGGAGACAGGCCTTTCCCAGCTGGATCGCCAGCATATAGAGCTGACACTAAAGCTGCAGGAGGTGTTTTTTGCTCCCAGCCACCATTCCAGCCATGGTCCCTGGAGGGGGGTGTTTTTTATTCTGGCCCAGGTTCGTGTGGTCGCCAGGAGGCTTCCCGTGAGGGTGGGGTACTGTTATGTGCTGGGGTGTTTAGCTGGCTTTTTGTTTTCTGTTTCTCCCACCAGGTGGTATGCATTCAGGACTGAGTGGCTGAGCATTAGGACCTCACCCTGAACACCTGAGGCTTGTTTTCACGTGCAGGTCATCAGGGCTCACAGCTGTGGTGTATTCTGTCTTGATCAGAGATTGCTGCATTTAAACCATGATTGCCAGAGACTCGACCTTGTGAGCAGACGTGTGAGATCCACGTCAGGAGAACAATCTCACCATTACGGATGCAGAGACCCCTCCAGGTTTGACGCCACAGTCTGTGAAGGAGGATTGGGTGAGGTCTCACGCTCTTCAGCACACTTCCTGAGGTAATTTGGTTTTGGTGACTTTCATGAAGTAATGACAGTGGATTTGGTGTCCCTCACACCTTGTTATATTGAGCTGTTACGCTATGTTAATCGCCTAATCAGCTTCTGCTGCAGTGGAGATTTGAACTGAGTTGTTCCGTGCCTGCAGGGTGAGAAGCTGAGTTATATTAAAGCCAGGAAGTGTTTGCTGATTGTGTGCACCTTTGAGCTGTGTCTCTCTGTGTGGAGAGTGTTGGACTCACCTCATGATTTCTTCCTTCGCAGACTCGGTTTGTCGCGGCCGCCTGGGGGGTGTCGGCGGTGTCCCTGGGTCCGAACTGCTGTGGCTCCGGACCATTTGCACTGCTGAGAGCGCGCCGTGTTTCCACCTCACCAGACCGCGGACTTTTTGGGTTGTTTATCACTCCACTCACTATTATGTTTATTAAATTCTGTTACCTTTTGAACCGTGCTCTGCTTATTTTATGCTGGGTCCTGTCAAACGCTGGGTCGGTGCTCCGACCACGTCTGACACATAACAATCAGAATTTTTTCAGAAGCTGTTAGAGACTGGCACCTGGAAACCATTCGAAAAATTTATCTGGCTTTCGGTGAAAATTTTACGGGCTTCACAGAGAATAAGGACTATTACTACAGCTTTAAGGACAGCCCACAATGGCGCTCGGCGCGCCGTGCTCCGAGCCGCAACGACAGGCACAAACCACTGGATCATTTCTAAATGGATGGCTCTGTGGAGCCGGACCGTCGTGTGCACTTTCTCTGGTTATCACAAGAGCTGGACATCAACCGTTTTCTGGCAGATTTCACTTTTAACAAGAGATTTTGTCATGGAAAGCCGCGTGGAGGCTTTGTGCGTCATGACCGTTTCGCTGTTCGAGCGAGACAAAGAACGCCTCCGTTTCGGCGTGCCAGAGGACAAGTTCAGACATGCCCAGCTCTCCACAATTTCTCTTATAACTCACTCGACTGGTAAGCATTGAAAGCCGAGATAGGCATTTCTGAACTTGTCCTCTGGCACGCCGAAACGGAGGTGTTCCTTTGTCTCGCTTCCAAAGCAATCGGTCGTGACGCGCGAAGCCTCCGCACGGCTTTCCATGACAAAATCTCTTGTTAAAAGTGAAATCTGCCGGAAAATGGCTGATGTCCAGCTCTTGTGATAACCAGAGAAAGAGCACATGACGGTCTCGTATCCACAGAGCCATCTGTTTAGAAATGGTCCGGTGGCTTGTGCCGTGTCGTCGCAGCGCGGTGCGCCGAGCGTCCTTAAAGGGGTCCTTAAAGCTGTACTAACAGACCTTATTCTCTGTGAAGCCCGTTAAAATTTTCACCAAAAACCAGATAAATTTTTCGAATGGTTTCCAGGTGCCAGTCTCAAACAGCTTCTGAAAAAATTCTGATGGAAAAAAACCCCAAATCATTCTGCCATTTCCAGACAATGAAAATCCGACGACGGGGCAGGACCACTCCTTCCACAAGGCGTGCTCACAGGCGAATGACGTCACCAACAGGCGTGGAAAAACTCACGCATGCGCACGAGGGTTCAAGCTTGTCTGACGTGAAAACATATGAATCAAATCCATATAGTTTAAAAAAAAAATAAAAAGGTACGATACTTTATGGACAGACCTCGTATAAATGCAGTCCATTTACCATTTCCATGAATTGCAAATTTGAATAAATGGGTGATCCTTTAACTACGGGCACTACTGGCCTTGTAAATGTAATTTCCACCACACCATTGCCTTACAATATAAAGCGCCTTGGGGCAACTGTTTGTTGTGATTTGGCGCTATATACATGTGCTCTGATGTCACTGTTTATCTCCATAGAAACTACCCAAACAATCTTTCATACAAACTGTTTAAAGGGACATTACAGTGTTGTGGTGGAAATTAAGGCAATAGTGTGGGACAACTACATTTTGTTTAAAAAAATCACAACAGTTGTATGACATTGAATACCCCAATTATGTTTTGATTATTTTACTGATATTTTATTCAGAGATATTTTAAAACATTAGAAAAAACGTTTCTTTACCATTCATTTTTATCATTGAAGATCAAAAGTCTGGGTGTGGGACAAGCACAAAATGGCAATATTTGCATATAATGATGCTGAAAAAAGGTAAAAAAGTCATCATAGACTACTAGAACAAATTTCTTAAAACACTTTCATTGTAAAGATAACTATAAAAGTGTGAAATTTCCCCTTTTTTCTGTTTTTCATACAATATGATCAAAGCACATAATAAGTGCCCGTAGTCTAAGAATCACCCAAATATGCTAAATGTCTGTCATTAGATGCTTTATTAATCTCTCTTTCAGGGAGGAACAATTTGCTCTTTTATTAAGGTGCATATTTGTCTCCAGTGTTGTTGGAAGTTTTGTATAAGAGTTATATTGTAGCCTGCAGTCTTTTGAGTTCAATTTCAGTGTAGCTTCTAAAACATAAAAAATAAAATAAAAAAATTGTCAGTTTGTGCAAACTTTTGTTTTTTTCGGGGGGAGGGGGGGGGCACTGAGGGGTCTCGTCCGGGAAGTAATTCAGTGTAGAACCACCACTGGTGTTTCTTTCTGTCGTTTGCAGTTTTCATTGTGTTCTGCTGTCACGACCTCATCAGAAGAAAATCTGGTGTCACGAGCAACATGTCGTTGTGATGTCATGATGCCTTCCCCCCTTTTTGCCAATACAGCTGAGCCACTCCTGTGACAGATTTAAACTCCTGAAGCAAACATTTTTTGCTTTGTCCTGTACTTATTTCATTACAAACATTCCAGTCTTTACGGGAGGCATCACTTTACTTTCCATAGGTGAATATCAAACAGTGGTGGGACTGTTGTTTCAACAAAAACATATTTTTAAGAGACCCTTTCTTCATTATTACACAGTGGATTTATATTTGGGAGACAGAATTTGAAAAATTTGCTTTACTGCAACTTGTCCTCAGAAATCCTGACTGGGCTGCAGAGTTAAGATTTTACAGCTCTATTTGTCAAATATGTTCTCGGATTGTCTTGTTTCTCAGGTGCAGGTCAGACAGCTTCAGCTTCTGGAGAGATCAACATGGGCTCATGTAAAATTGCTTATTATGGAAAGAAGTACAACAAGCTGTATGTGAGTACAATGATTCTTTCTCTGTTGGCGTCATCATTGACTTTTAGTTTTGAGATCAGGCCTGAACACTGAAAACAAGGGGCAAAGGTCAAATAATCTGCAGCAGCAGTCTGATCGATAAAGATCTCACATGCATTAGATTTCAAGACGAAAACATTTGAGGACCTCTGCTTTAGAACATGTTTACAACCTGTCCAACTATTACATGAATATGGATGTTTTTGTTCTACCAGAACACTGAGCTGCTTAAAGAAAAGGAATTTATTCCAAAAGTTGTTATAATGTACCATGTTCATTTTGCAGCGTCTCTCAAATCCAGCCAATTAAAGAGGTGGGGGGGCGGAGCCCATTCCCCAAAAATATGGATGCTGAGTGGTAGCAGAAGTCAGAGCCCCAATGAAATCATGCTTAAATATAGTAAAGTTGTGAGGAAATTCATAAGGAAAGTCTGAGTGGACTTTAATTCTGAGCAGGTAGAGTTGGTGGCTGTGAGCTTAATTGAGCAGATAGCACCAACGTTATGCTGGAGTGAAGTACAATGTTAGAAATAAATCATATGTAAACTTTGATTTCAGTGGAGACATGGTCTGAGAATGGATGTTGGGTTGTAGGAGTGCAGGTCATACAGAGCTTGTGTAGTACTGATCGTCTGCACGTCCTTGGCATGTGGGTCACTGGCTTTCTTTGATTGCTTAAGCCATGCACAGGATTATGTTGTCTGCTTTTCCTAATCTGAGTGACTGATGTGGACTGGAAATGTGGAAAGGACAGGGAACAGAATGACCCAGGACAGCTGATATGACGAGAGATA
Source organism: Thalassophryne amazonica (assembly GCF_902500255.1). NCBI lineage: Eukaryota > Metazoa > Chordata > Actinopteri > Batrachoidiformes > Batrachoididae > Thalassophryne > Thalassophryne amazonica. Next base: position 27,810,652 of record NC_047125.1, on the reverse strand, counting down.
CATAAAACAGACAGACATCAAGAAAAAATGCAGCAAATTCACAGACGAGAAAGAATGTTGTGCCTTTCTCTTTGCCAATAGGCGGCATCCATGACTGGCATGCAATGTGATGGTGAACCAACATATGTTGTCATGCATACGGTCCATGGTACGCCAGTGAGCTCACGCTACTTGATTGATAGATAAGAAATTAACGACACTACCAACACATAAGTGTCAAACAGTTACCAAATAATCACCTGGAACATCAAACCTATAATACATCATAATAGGTTATCAGTAGTTTAGGAATGTGACTACTTCACCGGGATAATTCCCTACCCTTTACGACAAAGGAAGCAGGTCCGTTAGCATACAAAAGGTGTGCCTCCTCCTACACAGGCCTGTCGGCTGAAAGTCTCCTCTGAAAAACTAGGCAACTGGAATAAAATACCTTGCCCAATGATCCAACTGGCATGAGTGGGAATTGAACAGTCTCCAAAAAACCTAATAAAACCTAATAAACAGATTAATCTGTTTAAGAAAACTTACAATGCGTGATCATGAGACATCTCTAAACAACGTCTTAAGACTCACACTACTTGAATGACAGGCTGATGGATGGTGAGATTCATGTGCGTGTGGGTTTGGATGCTAAACTGCGTCGTGACCGAGGAGCCGGTAGGAGGACAGACCCAGAATGGAAGAGGCTAAACGGGTCACCTTCTTGCTCTCTTAGTCGAAAAGCCGACATCCAGAACTGTGTGTAGCATCACCTGAACAGACTTTTAACAAGCCAGGGAAGTGTCCAAAAAGTCACCCCCCCAAAAAAAACAAAGGATACATCAGAGAAAAGGATAGTGATAGATGCTTTGGGTTATGCTATCAGCGTAAATGGGGGTGGGGTTGGAGTTGGTCTCCCAGACTACAGAATGAAAGTGAGTTGGGACGAAAACAAGGTGAGGCGACAGAGTAGTGCTAAGGAGAGCGTGTGCAGACAAACACTGAACAAGTGCATCGACAGATCTTTCAGATGATGTGTAGGTACCCATTTAGAGTTTAGTTTCAAAGCAACAACAGGTACCAGCACAGATAACAGTTAGGACCTACAGAGCAGGAAGGATGCGGAATAAAATTACGGATCAGAATAACAAGCTGCCAAGACGGGTCGAAAGACAGGAAGCTAAGTGCGACAATGCCACCTTGCAGAGACCTGTGAACACAGTGAAGAGGATTCTATCAAGTAAAATATCCACCTAAAGGACGGCTGTCAACACAAAGTAAAATGGCGATTCAGGTCAAAGTAAAGTATGGTGGCGCAGGAGTCGCTGTCATACAGTTGCACACGCAGTTATGTGCAATAAGAAAATATCCGTGCAGCAGATCAGGCGGTAATCACAGACAGCCGAGGTAGCAGCAAAATAACAGGAGTAAAAACCTTACCTGGCATGATGAGAGACCCCCGTGAAGACAAGCTAGAGTCAAATGAGGAATAAAAACCTACCATGAGACGAGCCGGGCAGACCGGCCAGGCGATATGGGACCAGGTGGCCAGTGACAGAAGACGGAGCCAAAACAACAATCAAGGAGCACGGCACAGTGACCTCATAAAGGCAGAGTGCAGCTGACAGAGTGGAAGCCAGGGTCAGAATGTCAGACAAACGAGGGGCCTGGAGTTGTGTCAGTAAAGGCATTCAGTGTAAAACCACAAAAAAAAAAGAGCCAACAACCAGCAAGAACTGATAAACATAGACATCAAGAGCAGAATGTAAGAAAAATGTCCAAATAGGATGAAAACTCAAAACAAATGGCCAAATTAAACAACTTTAAAACCTGAGCCTGAATTATTGCACCTCATCGTGTGAGGTTCTGGGGTCAAAGAGGTGAACTCGATACACTGAGGCAGAGGTGAAAAATGACAAGAGTTTATTAAATTGTGTGTAAATGGTGATGTGACTGCTGGTCATGGAGGCTAATGGGTGACTGGGAACTGCAGCAAAACAAGAACAAGGGTTAGAGAAAGCAAACACAGTGGAAGTACAGAGAAATGTTACCACAAGAGAACAACACTGAGTGTTGGGGAAAGTGTAGTGACACGGACCCACAACAGGGGGCGCAAATGAACGGTCAATAGATGAGCCAAAAGGTAACAATTTAATGTTGTGAATGTGCACAACGACTATACAGACAATCTCAGAATATGATAGCAGTCAATACACAAAGGTGACGTGTGGGCAGGCTCGAGGATAGAAGACGTCTGTCCTGAGAAGAGCCGGAACCACACGATTTCCGCCGCCACCGAACCTGGTAAATACTGGAGCCGCCAAGTCCCGAATTCCCAGGTGATCACCATCCCCGACTGTCGGATCTGGTACTGCTGGTGAGGAGCACAAACAGTGAGATGTGGGTGTGTGCACACCCAGTAACAAAACAGTCAGAAGGTGGAAAGTCACCACCTCTAATCACACACTCGTGCAGCTCCTGTTAACCACTTATCTGGTTGGAGTGTGAAGCGAAGCCGTCGCTGATCACACCAAACGCCAATCCCACAGATAAGGAAACACTTACAGGAAAACGGCTGCAAAGACGTTCAGACTATTAGTCAGTGTTAAATACAGCAGAGAATATTACCTTCACAGGTAGATGATATCTCGGCAATGAGGTGGAGATGACGTCCGGGTTTTATGGAGTAGTATGATGAAGCGTAGATGGGTGACAGCTGTCACCCCCGGCGGCAGCGCCCTCTCGTGCCTGAAGCCCGCACTTCAGGCAGGGCGCCCTCTGGTGGTGGGCCAGCAGTACCTCCTCTTCTGGCGGCCCACACAACACTGAGTCCAGGTTACCACACAGAGGAACTGAAGTTTCTGGTGAGGAGTGTAGAGACACTGAGGTTTTATGTTGGCAGAGTGATTAGTAGCAGGTGTTCCAACAGCCACAGGTGTGAGCACCAACGCTCAGATCCTGAGGGGAAAAAAGGAAGAGAGAGAGAAAACACCAAGGCAGCACAATAGATAGTGTTGATAATATTGTACATATAAATTATTTTTGAAGATTGAAAGTGGAGAAGTTCTTGCATCTTATTTTTGCACATTTGAGGAGCAGAAAATACACATATTCCACTTTGTGACACAACAAATTCATGTTTAGTGTCAAGTCAAAGCATTTCTCATGTGAATATTTCAAATCTTTGAGCAAAAACAAGAGAATCCACTGACTGAAATTAACTTTAAATGACTTGTTTTCAGATGCTAATTTGTTTGTGTAAAAATATAAACATCATTTGTTTTTACAGCTCATAATGATCATTTCTTCTTTTTTAAAACAGGTAAATATGACAAGTGCATATGTCATATTCTGTTTCAACGGCTATTTTCAACCTGGATCTAACGGTGACTGTGTGATATTGGACACTGGTGCAGTTGTAGTTGATGGTATCATGAACCCGGTGGCTCCGTCTACAAGAAGTCCACTTTCCAGCATTCAGAATTACATGGAATGCTCCCAAATGGTTCATATATATCCTCTAGGGGTAGGCACGGTAAGAGTTCAGACAGGTTTATCAACACAAACTGCAATTTTTATAGAGACTAAAGTCTCAACAAAAAAATTGGGGAAGAATTTTATTTTTTAACACTGTGTTTCCTCTGAAGTCACCTCTTGTAAGGGTGTCCTTCGATGGCCATGGAACAGAAGCAGCTTTTTCAGTACAAGTAGAAACCGCTTTTCAAAATGGCTTTCTGGTGAGTATTTATGAAAACTGTATTGTGAAATATAATGTTAAGTGTTTTGAGATCAGATGGAGAAACCACACATGAAGCGACCCACTGGTCCGTGTCTTCAGCCGGCAAGAGAGCGGCTTGTCACGCAAAGTAAAGAAAAACGTTAATTAGCTTTTAGCCTCTGATGGCTAAAACACCGTTTGTGTTGTAAATACGTAAATGATACACCTGGTTTTTAAATGTTTCATTACGTGGTATGTTCAGCTCATATTTGATTGTCTGTTGGGTGGCTGAAGGAAGCAGTTTACTCACATTTTGTGCCCTTTTCGTGACATTAATTAGCTTGTTAGCTGTGATCTTTTACGCAGTGTGTGCTTTATAAATAATATAGAGATTTAATCCATTTTGATTCTTCTTGCATTAAGTGATAAATGCTCTCCAGAAAATACGGTACTTAGTGTTTTCAGTGCTGGATTAATTTCAGTTTAGTTCTTCTTCCTGTTTTACTTTGACATCGTCTGTCCTTTAATGTCATTTTGCTTAATTCCTTCCTGTCATCTTTCTGTGGACATTGTTGTCAGTTTCTAATGTCCTCGGCTTTGTCGCTGGTTTTGCTCATAAAAGCCGTGAACTTTCCACAAGCCTGACTTTATCTCTGCGTTGGTCCTCAGCCACCCTCCATCTGTGACAAGTATTTCAAAAAACACCTCCACAACACATATGCTGCTACTACTATACTATTTTCATTTATATCGTGCCAAATCACAACAAAGTTGCCTCAAGGTGCTTCACGCAAGTAAGATCTAGCCTTACCAATCCCCAGAGCAAGCACACAGGAGACGGTGGCAAGGAAAAACTCCCTCTGATGATTTGAGGAAGAAACCTCAAGCAGACCAGACTCAAAGGGGTGGCCCTCTGCTCCCGACACAATTTACAAAACGAATATACAGGAAATGGGACCCATTTTTGATGATGAATACAAAAACCTGTTTCTCTCCGTAGTTATTTGTTTATGAAAAAGAACGAATGAATCTATGATTTTCAGTTAAGTTTTGGTGGTTATTTTCACACCTTGTTAAAATGGTTTTCTCACACACATTTGTGTTATCTTGAGCAACAGTATGTTACATGAGTAGTGTTCATTTTCTCCTACTAAATCTTTTTATTTACATTTTCCTTAGGGGATTGATTTCCAGGTCGGTGGTAGAAATATTCGCCAACTAAATCTGCCAAAGGATGAAGCACATAACACGACGTATTATGATATCAGTGGATGCAGATACTCAGGTTGGCATTTTCTTCCTTTGCATTCTTTTAATTAATTACTTAATTAATTTGCATCCTGTTTGGCGGCTCCTGAAGGTCACAGCATACATTTTTTTTTCAGACAGCCTGCTGATCAGGTTTGGAACTGACGTGAAAACAATTCAATCTGGATCACAAGGAAGACAAAAATATCATGTTTTTCCATTGTGGATCCTCATTTATTTTATTGTTTCAATTAGAGCAAGATTTTTGGTTCCATAACTGATCACCAACATTCTAAAAAATAAATACATAAATAAACGTTTCTGCTCTGGTGCATCATGTGACCACTGTCTGAAGAAGTATGTCACACCCTGTAGGGATCCAAAAACTGACTTGGGCAGCACAGTTGCTTAGTGGTTACCAGTGTTGCCACATTTACTTTGAAAGGTTACTATATTAGTGACTTTTTTAATGACTTTATACAGTTACTTAATTAGCAGATTTATGCAGACAACTTCAGTATCGGGTATCTACCTGATCCTGTATTCTTTTACTTGTAAGCATAAAACGTCTCCAATACTACCACACCCAATACCCCTTTACAGCAGCGTGATGTTAACCTCTCAGTGGGGAATTTTCACGCACATGTTCCCTAATTTCCGGACTATAAGCCGCTACTTTTTCATACATTTCGAATGCTGCGGCTTAAACAATGATGCAGCTAAATTTATGGATTTTTACATGCTTTCATGTAATTTACTCATCAATTGAAATACGTCCATCAATGACTGTGTTTACATGCAGCCAATAACCCTTTCATAACTGGAATATTAGCAATAACCCGGTTGCACAGAGCCATGTAAAACACCCGCAAAAACCCGAATATACTCATATTCCAATTTTTAAAAACCAGAATAAGACCCCTGGGTTACTCCTTTTCTAACCCGAATATCAGGTTATATAAACGCGCATCGGGATATCCCCATGGAAAGGAACATTATTTTGTGTTCTGCGCATGTCCTATCTGCAAGGAATCTTTGTCTTTTGAGTACGGCAACTACTTGTATGCGGCGTGCGCAACCCACTGGACACCACAGAAGCAGATGTAAACAGCGCACTGTGTTCTGCGTCCTTATCAGGCGGGCAGGTCGTGGCACCGGTCGGCATCGCCGCGATTGCTCTGCCTCCGATGCGCTTACTGAGTCTGCGCGCTTGGTAAACACCGCAGCGGGCCACTCACAACGCCCTCCTCTCTGCTGTGCGGAGCTGCGCCAACTTAGGCAACAGGTCCAGAGACTACACTACTCGCTGTTTGATGCGGAGCGCTCCGGCATTTGTGGAAAAATCCACAGCGCTGCAGGGTCTCGGTATACCACAGCCGCAGAGCTCCGTGGCCATGACTTGGATTCTTTGCGGGTCCCGCATCCGTGAGCGAAGGGAGAGCACACGCATTGTGTTCTCTGTGTGTCTGTTTATAATCTTCTTGCGCAGAAGAAAAAAAGGGAGTGTTTACACAGGAGAGAAAAGTGAGAAATGTTAATGCCTGTTTGAGAAAAGTGTATAGTGTAGTGAGGGGTTTACACGAAGCAGGATTACACGAAGCAGGATTTGCACAAATGCCAGACCAAATTAAGCACCAGTGGAAGACGTGCGTCGCTGTTTAGACGGGGTTATTCAAATGATACCAGTGACCAAGTATACAGGAGTAACTGTCTGCTTAAGCATGTAAACAGGTTATTCCTAATGATTCAGAAACCGGAATATTGACCTTAACCCGAATATTAACGGCATGTAAACGTAGTCACTGCTGTCCATTGTTTGGCTGAAAGCCGCAGTCGTCATGCGGAGAAAATTCACACACAGAGTAAATAAAATGTCTTACCTGTTCGTGGAATTCATCATCACATGATCCTGAAGAAAAATAATCCACATGCAGCCTCCTGAGTTTGGAAAATAACATCTGACAATACTTTAATTTCTTGTCGTTGCTGAAAAAAGTTCCTCTGTGACTTCGGGACTTTGTGCCAGTTTCCTCAGTCAGATCACGGTTTCAGCGGCAGAGACTGTCCATCAGGTTGGTGAGTTTCAGCCATTGGTGTGGTTGTCCAGGACGATGTGAGATCGGCTCGGTCCGCTACAGGCATAATCCGTTTGTTGAATGTCTGTGGTGATGTATTCGGAGCTTCCTCTCCTTTCGAGGGGCCGCACTTTTGTGCCTCAAGTTGAAAGAGTCACTCGCCTCATTCATTACTGTCTCAGTTCCCACAGGCAACAGGTGATTCTGTGTGCATGCGATGAAATTGTCCCATGATCCACAAAGAAAAAATAAGTAAATAAAATGTTTAAATTATTCCGTTTTGCATCCGTGTGATGTGGAGATGCCGCCCAACACCGTGTGTGTGTGTGTGTGCGCGCACGCACGCTGTGCTCCTCAAATATTTCATAATAATTATATAATATGTTCCACCTTTGGGGGAAAAAATTAAAAGCTACAAAAAAATAGCGTGGAGAGTGAAAGGTTGTTTAGCTCAGTGTCAAACATTGTAGATAAAAACAGAAACAGGCTCACAGCTGATAACGCAGAGAAGCTTCTTTTCCTCAAAAGAATCTGCCCCTCACATTTTTAAAAAAGGCTTTTTGTCCTCACAGATAAAGTTAAATAAAGTTACTGATGGACAGTTTAATTTCAGTTATTGTGGCAACAGTGGTTGCCTCACAGCAAAAAGGTAATGGGATTCCCACCTATGGAGTTGACATGTTCTGCCCGTGTTTGTGTGGGTTCCCTCCAGGTGCTCCGGCTTCCTCCCACATTTAAAAGATATGCAGGTTAGGTGGATTGGTGTGAGTGCGGGTGTGAATGTGTTTGTTTGTATAAATGTCGTCCTACGACAGACTGGTGTCCTGTCCAGGGTGAACCCCGCCTCACGCCCAATGACTGCTGGGATAGGCTCCAAACTATGACTCTTAATTGGAAAAAGCGGCTGAAGGTGAGTGAGTGGGTAAACTGACTTTGTAAATGAACACCTTCCCTCTCTTTACAGGTCAGGTTTTATTAGCAGATACTGAGACCAGCAACCCAGGAGTCTGTGAAAAAGCTAAATGTGATGTCTTTGCATCCCTTTCCATTGAGACCTGTGGCTCGTTGGAGCACTGCATTGGCAACCTCACGTAAATATTTGCTTTCTACTTGAAATGTTATGAACAAAGTTCTGACAGATTAAAAATCAAATGCGTATAAAGGAGCAGAAGATGACGACTCTGGGTTTCTGCTTATGAAAGATAAAGATATCACACAAAGCAATGGAACCAATAAATATGACTTAATACAGCAACTTTAACTTAATTGTGATTCTACCCTAAATCAGGCACATATGGTCAATTTTACCATTGAAATGCGGTAATAACATTTCAGAAACAAGAGCAATCAGAGATTTCTGATGTCTGCCAAGGGTTGACGAGGTCTCAAAATAAAAGATATGTTATTCACAGTGACCCAGACTTTACCTGGATCTGGACTCACAACCCAATGCAATAATTGCGCACTGATCCAGAATGGTCCGACTGATTAAGATGTTACAATCTGACATTTAATTCACAAGCTAAAAAAAAGTGTCTTCCTGAACTTGTTTTTACATCTAAATGTCATATTTTTCTGTAACAGAACATGCATTTGATCCAGAACTCTCCAACAAATCTTGAGCCAGAATCTGGATCCAGATCACCTCCAAAACTCAGTGGAGTCTTCCATGATCTAGTATCTATCTGTGGTGAGAATCCCTGAAGTATTTTTTTTTTTTAAATGTAACTCTTCAAAGCCTATATAAACTGAAACCTTGATTCAGAATCTGGATGTCGATAACCTCCAAAATTTAATGAAGTCTTCAATGGCCTTATATCTATCTGTGGTGAAAATTTCATCAAAATCTGTGCAGTACTTTTGACGTAATCCTACCCAGGGGTGCTCGAGTTGGTCCTCGAGAGCTACCTTCCTGATACTCTTAGTTGTCTCCCTGCTCCAACACACCTGAATCCAATGAAAGGCTCATTAAAAGCCTGCTAACGAGTCTTTCATTGGATTCAGATTATCAGGAAGGTAGCTCTCGAGGACAAAACATGAGCACCCCTGTAACAGACAGACAAATAAATAAATGCAAATTATTTCATTTTTTAAACTGTGTACAAAGAAAACTTTAAAATGTTCAACTTCTGGCACACATTTATTTTTTGTTAACTAGACATGAACATTGCGCAACCAATTTGAAAACACTGTCACTGCAAGTAAATGTGTCTCATTGCTGCAACGCATCTGAACAAGATCTAACATCTATAATAACATAATTTTAAAGATATATTGTCGAACACACTAGAAGGAATGACAGTGTAACTGTTTTACAGTATAAATATTATAAATAAATAAATAAATACCTTTGAAATGATTCCAAATGCGTACTCACCGCATGACGTGCATGAGAGAAGCTGCAGATAATTTCTCTGATTCTGGAGTGATGAGAGATGGTTTCATCAGCCAACTTCTGAGAACAAATGCGTCATTGGCTATGAAAGAATTATCTTAAATAACGATGCATCAAACTGGACAAAGCGGGTCGCATTGGCACGACAAACAGTGCAGGGATCCAATTCGTGCAAGTGTCAAGTTGGCTTAACACTGTGTAAAAAGAAAAGGGTAAACCATATTTGTAGTTCAAGAAAGTATGACCCTCACCAAGTTTCAACAATAATAAAATTTATTATATTTATATTTGATATCTGCAGTGAGAGCATTTCAGACCCCCTGTGGCAGCTTGTTATTTTAACTAAACTTTACCAATGAGTCAATATGCTGATGAGCTTATTCTATTCTTGGTATGATCCTCCTCACCTCCATCAGATGCGAGTTGAACACCATGTGTACTGTTACCGGGCCTACTTGTCATTGATTTCCACGGACAAGCTACTTCTGTCCAGGATCGGTGTGTGTATGAACTGATGACGCCCCACCGACACACTAAACGTCAAAATACTGGCAGAGTTCCGGGAGCGTCGCCGTCGTGATATCAGCTTTTTGGACGGTGTCATTGTGCAACAGCTAGACTCAAATGTTCAAACAGTTCTGGGTCAAGTTGGGAAGTGTGGGTAAGATAACCACTGCCAGAGGTTCCTTTTTGGGCCACTTCTCTTCAGGTCCATGTTGGAGGTCATTGTTCTTTTCCCTGAAAGTCCAAACAGCTCTCCTAACACTGACTTCATTATGTGTGTTTTTTTTGGATACTGTGTTTCTGCTGTGATGCAGGTTGATGGCAGATTGGTGACGCTGACCAGCACGCCTCACCTTTTCAACAACATGATGCTGTCTCAGGACCAAACTGGAGTCACCCTGCAGATATCACAGACCTACCACCTTTCTCTCTTCTTTGATGGCAACACTGCACAGATTCACATCTATGGTACAGACTAGGCATGTGAATCTCATCACTGACAATGATTCGATACACACCTCGATACACCAGCGATATGATACATATATAGCGATACTGACAATGTGATACGATTCACCCCTGTTCCCAATTCTATTTGATGTGTATTTGAGGGCAATTCAATTCCTCACAATGCGACTTGGTGAGACACGATTAGGGATGGGTATTAATAAGATTTATCTATTTATTCAGCTTACTGATCAGATTCTTTATTGATTCCCTTATCAATAGCGCTTGTGAATTTTCTGTGTACTAACAGTCCACTTTACAGGTTTTCTACATTTTATTTGAGTCTTAAAGTAAATAAATATGAAATTGGTCACTGGATCCTTGATTTTTGGACAAAAATAGAATAAACAAAATATGTAGTCGTTCAATATATTAATGACGTAACTCCATAGGCTCTGAGCTGAGCTCTTCAGCCGGGTGCACTGGATGTCAGTATGTAATACATAATAAATGCAGGGACCTCTCATTTTAGGGGAAAAAACAGTTTTGGTTGGTTGTAGCTTATGTTTGTATTCATATAAACGAAAGCAATCATGAAATACACATAAAACTGTTTGACATCACAAAGGTTCCACAGATCAGTGTGTATGGAGAACTTCCATGTTCCAGTTTGACTGAGAGGCTCAGAGCTGCTGCCTCGTCTGAGAAACCTCAATGGAGTTTATGAAAGAATCACATCAGTTTTTGTTTTCATGAGTCATATTATGTTATGATGTGGGTGTCGTATTATTGTGAATCCACTTTACACTGATCAATTCTCTCTCAAGCTTTGACAGGACCTGGTCCATTAAGTCTGCAAGGTTGTGTTCTGATTCAGTCAGCTGAGTGAAATGAAGCAAGTGGGACTGAGCAACGCTGAGTAAGACCTCAGTTACATCCAACTTTACACAATGACACCAGTTGATCATTTTATCTGTGTGTCACCACATTGGACTGGTTTGTAAGTTTTTCATGGTGACTGAAACATGGAGAAATTACATACATTTATATCCTTTATATAGACCTCATATTTAGGGAACCTCCAGATTAATTGGACTCATTAAAATAAATGACTTTATGTTGAATAATTTGTTGTGTATCTTTTGCAGTCAGTTAAACCCTGAACCAGATCTTCAGTTCCTCGTTGTTCTTGGGTCACTGGACCACTTTGATTTTAACAGTTGAAATATTGTCCAGTTAGGTCAGGTTGGGTTATTGACTCGGCCAACGAGCAAAACTCCAATTGGCTTCGAAACGACTCAGGTTTCTTTCACATGCTCATTTGTGTCATTGTTGATCTGCACAGTGACGCACTTTGAGTTGTGCTACATTCAGGTGAATGTGATCATATGGATCTGTGGATTTCAGATTCATCTCACACTTTTGGACAACAATGACAGTAGAAGAAAAAAAATGTGCAGTTGGAAGCAAATACCACAACACTGTTTTGTTGATGATCTTTGCATCTCCTGAAAATGCTGGAACAGTGTTGATTTTCTGTTTGTTGCCCCCTAGCTGTGAGACACAGTACGATGACACTTCCAACATAACAATCGATTTGCACCGTGATGTCCGAGCGGTGAGCAGAAACACACGTTATCTTGTTGACAGGTAACATCACTCCATCATACTAGAAGCATGTGCTAAATTACAGAAACACGTTAAAAAACATGAACACGAGCAGCTGATCCAACACCTGACCTTATTCAGGTGAATCCCGTGACTTTACGGTTATTAAACATGCTAACCACAGAACCCTGTCCGAATGCTCAGTCGCATCTTTTCCATATAATTGTCACATTGTGCTTTTCCATTGTGTGGAACAGCTGTGATCTCCTGAATGGGGGCGCCCTTCACCACCTGTAATATCAACCCAGAGCCCTACATTCAAGTCTGCAATTACACTTTGTGCCGATATCCTGCAGTGGACCGGTTTTGAAGTGCCAGTTCATGGAGGCCTACGCCAGAGGACTGTAGAATCCGCAGAGACGTCACAATGGACGGCTGGAGGTCAAGCGTCAGCTGCCGTAAGATTGTGTTTTAGTTTCCACTGAGTTTTGATTTCATGAAATAAAGGTTACTCCAATAAAAATCAGTGAAGAAAGTAAGAAACACGTCAAACGAGAAAGGACGAAGCAAAATGACAAAAAGGAATCCACTTTCCTTTGTTTTAGAAACAGTTCAGTGACACGTGTACTTCCAGTTACATTTGTGAACATGTGTGGTTAGTAAAGCAAGAAAATAAATTCAGAATAGAACTACAGTCGGTTCATCATATCCAACTCTGTGCTGTGAAAGTTCTTTTCTCACTGTACAGTTGTTTGATAAAGAGTTGGACAAGTAGAGGTGAAGATAACTTCTGTCTGTTTCTTCAGCTGGTCCTCAGGCCTTCTGTCAGGACCGGTTCTGCAGTGATCATGAGTTCTGTGGTGAGAAGACAGACGGTGGTGACACTCGGTGCTTCTGTCGAGCCATTTTTGCCTCCCAGTATGGATCAGCTTTCGGTAGGACACTTGATACACAAGAAGACACACATCTTCTGTCCTGATCCTCCGAAGATGAAAGATTTTCTTGCAGTGTGCATTATGCATCGAGACGTGCCCAACTCATCGTATTTTCTTTGTGAGTTTGGGAGGCATATCAACTTAAACTCATCATGAGAAGAAAATAATAAGGGCATCTGGTTTTAAACCGGATGCCCTTCCTTACGGAACTCCACATTACATGGAGAAACTCTACATCATGAACTAAAGAAATAAAAATATAAAGCTAAAATGATGGTGTGAATAAATAAGTGGGCACCCTTCTCTATATCACATGTAAACCATCACTTTTCCATCCAGTCTTATTCAGACGGATGCATGAATGTCTCCAAGATATTGATTATGTCTTGGACTTAATTGACATCAGTTATGAAGACATACAAACATTGTGGTAGTTGATGGTAAATCTGTATAGAGCAGACAGTTTTCAAAAACTGAGGGGACCATGCAATAAGGAGACTAGTGAAGAAAGTCACCAAGACACGGAGATAAACCTGAAGAAGTTCCAGACTTCTGTGGCTGCAACTGTACAAATTGTGCACAGCATTTGAATTTTGCATTCCCAGTTCTTCAGATTTATGTAGAAATGGTAAGAGAAAGCCTTTTTTTTTTTTTTTTTTTTTTAAGAAAACTTGAAAGTTCAGCTACAATTTGCCAGAAGGTACATCGGAGATGCAAGCCTAGGTTAATCTGTTTTGTTGAAAGAAATTCTTCTCTGTTCCCACTCCACTATGACGCTATGAGTAGTAATGCAAAATCCAAAACTTCCAATCTGCACCATTTCTTCAGTTACTTTTTCTGCATTTTTTATTTCTTTTAATTCATGATTTAGAGATTAGTTTTCACTGTGACTTCAAAGGGCATAATTTAAGAAATTTCTATATAAAAAGTATGATTTTTTCTGTTTACTGATTTCCTAAAAAAAATTCAAACATATATAAAGCTCAAAGGGATCCACCAACTTTCAGCAGCACTGTACGGCTTCCTCAATGCATCCATTATTCACTCCATGTTGCTGTGGCCTGGCAATCTGTCTCCAACTGATGCTTTCTTCTGTCCAAACTTCAACAATAACATCCAGTTGATTGTCCAAAACGTGTATTTTTAGAATTAAGAATCCTCATGTTAAAAAACAGCACATGCTGTGGTGTGCACACGTACTTCTCTAAGTTCCTGTCTATTTTAACTCGACCCAGTGAAACGTGATTACAAAGTGAGTTCACATACAGAGAAAGTTATATTTTACATCTGTGTCACTGATATACTGTCCCCCCCTCACGAGGTAATTTTTAAAACAGGTGCGATTTATACACTGGAAAATAAATTAATTCATGTGTGATGATTATATAGTCAATGGACAGCTTTCACAGAGTCTAAACACAACCTTTATAAAGAGTTCCTTTTATTTGTTGCTAATTCTGCCCCCTTTTCTGGTGGATGTTTAGGGATGCCAACTATCTGCAAAGAAAACTCTGCTTCAGTTACTTTTGTTGGTTGTCTCCTGGAGGATTTGGGCATCGACTACTCTGCCCTACATCTGAAAAATCAGACCTGCAGGGGTCAGGTGGACAATATGACCCACATGGTGTCCTTCAGCTTTAATGGCAACACCTGTGGTACAGTGGTCACGGTGAGTTTTCATTGTCAGTCAAATTCCATTTTCCAGTCTGGTGAACATCTCTCACTCTTCTGGTCTTTGTGAAACTCTTTGACCCTGAAGGCCAACGACAGCCACATAATCTACGAGAACACCATTATGTCAGAAATTACATATGGTGAGATTGTTCGCAGTGAAGAAGTGCTGACTGACTTCTCCTGCTTCTACAAACAACCAGACATGAAGAGCTTATACTTTAGAGTTGATTAAAGGTGAGTCACGACTGGCTACAGCTGATTTATTTAGTTTTTTTTTTTATTACTGAGATCCTGTTCTTTTTTGTCCTTGTCTTAATTATCATAATGTCTCACTGACTGAAGTACTTTGTGGATGATACCATGAAACGATTGACTTTGGTATTAATAGCAACACCTTGTAGCCACAGTGCATCCAGAAAGTATTCACAATGCTTCACTTTTTCCACCTTTTATGTTACAGCTGTATTCCAAAATAGATTAAACAATTTTTCCCCCCTCAAAATTCTACTCACAACACCCCATAATGACAACATGAACAAAGTTTTGTTTTTGTTTTTTTTAGATTTTTTGCATTTTTTAAAATAATAAAACTAAGAAATCACATGTACATAAGTATAATTACTGGAGTTTTCAACATGCTGATCACAAACTTGATGCCTAAATTGACTTTGACATTTTTTGGAGGACATGATTTGTTGGGTTCTCACTGAATTAATTTTTACCATTTTAATTTGTCTCTCTTTCTCCAGTTGTGATGGGGTTCATTAAGTCGAACTTGATGTTTGTGAGGTATAGCACCACTCTTTTACTGTACAGGCCCTGAATGGACTGGGTCAGTGTAGATGAAGTGTTTTGGACACAGACAGCCAGCATGAAGTGGAGAAACCTGGAATCAAACATCTGTCTGTATGCATTAGTTATAAAATTAAAACATAATGCCTGTGGTTATGGTTGTGGAAAAAATTATTCTATTCTTCTGATAACTATTTCCTCTGAAAATAGGTATTTTATTCTTGTAATCTTGAATATTCTTTCTTTTTAACCAATAAAATTCAGAGATGAAAAAGCAGTAAAATTCAGGCTTTTTTTGTATTATTGTGCTTTTAGTAATTTCTTGCGTCCACCTCACGTAGCCCTGAGCATATTGTTGCGTAGGGAGCAAAAACTCAGTGTAGAGCTGCTTAACTCAGCGTAGACGGCACGTCGCGATATGCAACTCTACATTGCCCCTGATGTGAAAAGGGCTTAAGACGTTCCACTGATCACTTCCTGCCAATTCCCGCTTTTGACACATCAGCCTGGGAAAGCGCCATATGGCTGTCACAAGTTATTCCTGCGGCGAACATCTGATGTGTCTGTCAAGGCGGTCTGACTGAAGCTGTGTCTCTGATGCTGGAATGACTGTACGTCAAACAGATCCTTAATGTCTGTTGATGTTTTAGGTTCAATTCTCTGATGTCCCATTCACGTTTCTTGTCTCACAAACCCAGTAAAAACTTTAAGGTTTTACAAAATCATTGGTGTGTTGTGCCTGGAGGTGGCTGAGAGGGTTGGAAAAGTACTCTGAGTTTTTGATGTTATGGGTTCAAATCCCAAGAGTTCAACCTTTATTCAAAGTCAAACAAACAGTCAAAACCTGAAAAACTGACAAAAACAGCTTTCTGTAGATGGTGCAGAAGGCTGGACCACTGGTCAAAGATTTTGATATTATTAGGTTCAATTCCCAGGCATCTCTCAGAAAACTAGATCTCAATCTGCAGTGAAGGAAAAACAACATATTTACCCGACGCTCCGTCCAATCAGAGCCGGAAACCTGGATCCGGAATGTTTCTGCTCCAGGACATTTCTGTGTGCAGCAGCGGCTTGAACCGAGAAGATCTGTTTATGAACAAGAAACACGAGGAGGGAAGATTAAAGAAAAATAATTAATACTAATTATGAGGGGAAAAAATTATAAAGATGAAAACAGTAATGAGTCAGAGGCGGAGCTAGGATTGTTTTTCTTCTTCTTGCTGTCCATTAAGTGTCGACATTGTCAAAATGTTTCAAAACAGTTGATTATTTTCTGAAGCAATGACTCATTTTGTGTTGCAAAAAGTTTGAAACACTGACTTTGTTTTGGTTGAGTGTTTTCAAACAGTGATTCATTTCCCAAAACAATTATGCTGTTTCAACACAGTGAACCAATTTCTGAAGCAGTTGTGCATTTAGTGTTTCAAAACGTTTGAAACACTGAATCACTTTTTGAAGGAATCATTGCTTGAAATATTTCAGAACAACACTTGGTTTTATTTTGGCCATCATTGTCCGTGGAATATTTTAGGAGGAGGTTTAAATTCCAAATCCACCTCCTAGCTCCGCCTTTGACTGACAGATAAACGTGCACAAACCTTTTTGTTCTGCAGCTGATCGACAGACATTTTCCCACCTCCGGCACTCACTGTGGACAAAAACAGGAGTGAAAATGAAGCCTCATAATTGCACATAAATAAAATAAGGATTTGCTTGGTATTTCATGCATTTTAATTTGTTTATGGTCAACCTGATATAAATTAATTAAAAATATAAAAGCCAAGATGATGGGTTGCATAAATAATCAGCCCCTTTGGTATAATACCTGTAAATAATCAGTTTTATTGACAGTTTTCTTCAGATGAGTCAGGGGATGGATACATGAACATTTCCAAGTCCCTGAATACGTCTTGGACTTTATTTACATCAGTTATGAAGAAATACAAACAGTATGGCACTCTATGGTAAATCTGTGTGGAGTAGACACTATTGAAAAACTAAGTGACTGTGCAAGAAGGAGAAGAGTGAGGAAAGCCACCAAGACACCTTGACAACCCAGAAGACGTTATAGGCTTCTGTGGTTGTGATTGGAGAAATTGTGCACAGTGCAAGTTTTGGATTTTATATCCCCAGTTATACAGCTTCATGATTAAGTGGAGCAGAGGAGGATTTTCTTTCTAGAACAGTGAGGAAAGCCACCAAGACACCCAGACAACCCAGAAAAAAGTTTTAGGCTTCTCTGGCTTTGATTGGAGAAATTGTGCACAGTTGAAATTCTGCGTTTTGTATCTCCAGTTATACAGCTTCATGATGTAGTACAGTGGAGGGTTTTCTTTCACCAAAACATCAAATCTAGGCTTGCATCTCAGATGTACCTTCCGGCAAATTGTAGGTGAACTTTCAGGTCTTCTTTTTAAGAAAATCCTCCTCTGCTCCACTTAATCATGAAGCTGTATAACTGGGGATATAAAATCCAAAACTTGCACTGTGCACAATTTCTCCAATCACAACCACAGAAGCCTATAACGTCTTCTGGGTTGTCAAGGTGTCTTGGTGGCTTTCCTCACTGTTCTCCTTCTTGCACAGTCACTCAGTTTTTGAGAACTGTCTACTCCACACAGATTTACCATAGAGTGCCATATTGTTTGTATTTCTTCATAACTGATGTAAATAAAGTTCAAGACATATTCAGTGACTTGGAAATGTACATGCATCCATCCCCTGACTTGTCTGAAGAAAACTGGCAATTAAACTGATTATTTACAGTTACTTATGCAACCCATCATCTTGGCTTTTATATTTGTAATTAATTTATATCAAGTTGTAGAGATTGGTTTTCAGTTTGAGTCTAAGGCAGATAATTATAGAAATGTTTATATTGAGAAGCCTGATTTACTTTTTATATTTGAAATGCCATAAACAAATTAAAATGTGTGAAATACCAAGGGGATGAATACTTTTGCAAGCCACTGTATATAGAAATAATATGAACTCTTAGTAATTTGTTGCTTATTCATAATGATGGGTACTATAATGAACATTTTACATATACTGTGAACTGTTACTACTTTGCTGCTTATTTATAATTAGAGGTCCTGTAATGAATATTTCTACATTGTACATTGTATATGTGTCTAGTTTCATTGAATTAAAATGTTTCTATGATACTGTCATTAAATGTCTCTCGGTATATTTATAACTGCAGTTTTATACGTTATATATCTTGTCAGTGCCACATAAGTCAGGAGAATAAATATTTTTTGTTGTGTAAACATCACCTTTTTTAATGAAATCATCAACCACTGAAGAAAATTATTAAAATAAAATTATGTCGCAAAGATGGAGGACACAAGCGGATCGCGGAGGATCATGGGAAATGTGACGTCAGTTGCAATCGAGCAAATCTTGAATTTTACAGTATTTCAATCAAACAACTTAAGTATTTTTCGACAGAGAAAAACGCTGCTCGGTCAAAACTCAAGATCAGTAATCAGAATAAAAGATGAAGGTATTAAAACACTGATCACCAGCACTTCAGGGTCAACTCTTACCTCATGTTGGCACAAATAAAATGATTTTTCTTCTGTCTTGGAGTTTACTGTGCAATATAATTCAACACGATATTTCCAGGAAGTATCCTTGCCAAAAAAAAAAAAAAAAAAAAGGTATTGACATTTCACATTTCCGGTTCCTGAGCATGTAATTTTGAAAATGGCGTCACCTTCAGACAGACTGTGGTAGTGCAAATGACAAATTTCCGCTCATGTCAAAACTAATGTCACGTTTTATCACCTGTCAGTCTCACAATTTATATTGTTGATTACTTCAATATTCTACCATATTTTTTCACCCTTGTTCTAAATGTTTAGTGTTTTAATGCTGCGAGCGCGAGACCTTAAACCCGCCCAACAGACTTTAAACCAATGAATGCAGGATCTTATGATTGATGTCTGTTTGAACCAATTAAATGCAACTACATTTAGTTTTACACCAATTTTTAAAAAGTCCTTAAGCTTTTCTATTAAAACATTTTACACCTGCTGTGACGTCACAGGAGGTGAATATGGACGTTTTAACGCAAGGAAATAATAATGTAATAACCTCCTTTGAATATCAAAACAAAAATATACAATATTTAGTAAACCTATATATAACTTGGCAAATATCATACACACAAAGCTAAATTCAGTCAATCTAAACCCCTTCTTAAACTATGGATAATTGAAATCAACACCTACTTTAAAACTTTAAATAACATACCAAACAAAAAAGCAATAAAGACAATAAACCTAGTAAAGAACTTCAGTTTACAAGAAACCCTCTCGTACTACTCGGGTCGATGTTGTATAATATGTCTTCTGTTAACTGGAATGATACCTATTAGTCATATTGCTTGTCTGCCTGTACCTCTTTTTTTTTCTTAAAAAAGTGGAAAAAAAGAAAAAAACAAGGAACTGACTTTAGGAATGCTGAAAATGTTCCTGCTGAAAAAAAATATTTTAATATACGCTTGGTGTCACAAGACTTTTTTATGATTAAGAACAACACAGTGTCTCTGTAATGAATAACCTGGATGCATTTTATGTTAAAAGTTGTTTTGCTAATATTTGTTGATATTAATCAGCATTATTACTTTTGTGGGTACTTTGGTTTTCATTGTACTTTTTGTTCTTGAACCCTCCCAGAAGTTGAAAACCTCAAAGCATCAGTTAAACATTTGGGTACAAAGAACCTGTTGGACCATGTAAGTTTTCACTTTGGGACTCAAAACCTGCAGTTTGACGTTTGAACTCGTAAACATTTCAGGCTGAAGTTTTTGGAAGGCTGAACCACAGGGATCTTGAAACCAACACTTTATATGAACCTTTAAACTGCTTCATCCACAGGCTGCTTGGAACATCACGTATCCCCAAACTTGGAAAATTTAAACCGTAAAATGTGAGTTAACTTTCAAATAGGAACCAATAACATCTTGGACCTTTCACATTTCCCATGTGGGTTTTGGACTTCAAACTTGAAGTTGATGTTTGAAGAACCACATAGCAGTAACTTCAGAATGAGTCTTTGAGAAGATGAACACCATGGGGATTTCAAATGGACAGTCTCAGGACCTCTGAATCTCAAACCTGGAACTTTCAACCTGCCTGACCCAGTGAGACAGGGGAATCAAACACTTCCACACTTGGACCTGTTGATTTAAAACTTGAACTTGTCTGTGTCTTGAACTTGGAGGTTTTAAAGTGAACCACAAGAAGCTGCTTTTTTACCTTTTTGGTGCACTTTAATTGTTGGATTTAAAGCTCTGCTTGGATGAGGTTTGAACCCAGAACCTCAAAACATCAATCATACATTCTAACACTTCTTGCCACAGAACCACGATCACAACAGCCCACTTCCTCAGGGAATCTGATGAGTATGCAAAGATGAAGCTACAAAACACTTCCTTGAGCCTCTGCTGTTGGACCTTTTTCATTTACACTTTGACATAAAACTCAGATACAAGTTTTGATCCCAGAACCTCAAATCTTTCCAGCTTCCAGTTTTCTTTGACAATGTGATTGGTGAATAAGAATGAACCTTCAAAAGGTGTCTTTGAACCTCTGCTGCAGGACCTCATGAGTTTAAAATTTAAATCCAACATTCATCTGAAATGAGATTTGGACCCAGAACCACAAAATATCATTGCAGCATTTCAGAAAGGTAGCAACAGAGGTATAGACAATATAAACCATTCTGCAGCACAGAGATGATCAGAGAGAGAGAGAGAGAGAAAAAAAAAAAAAAACTGGTCTCAGATCAGTTTATTAGCACATTTGACAGTTAATGTTCCACAAAGTCATTGGTTCATGAATGAATGCACTTGCTGCAGAACGGCTGAAGACATGTCATCCTAGTCGTCCAGGAAGAAGTAGTTTCCACTCTTCTTCTGCTCCGTGTCCTGGCAACAAGAAAAACAACTTAATTCTCCAAATGCAGAAACATCACACTGACTGTGATGCTGCGTGCTAAGACCACAGCGGGTGACGGGTTGAGAGGAAAACGTAGGATCTCTACAAATCAGGTTCCTCCTTCGGAACCATGTTGAAAAGATGGAATTCATCTTCTAGCCATTATTTTTAAATAAATTTAGTTGTGTTTGCTTTTTTTTTTTTTTTAAGTTTACCTTGATGGAGTTTAGCTTGTTTATTCGAGGCCTGAAGTTATTCGGGTCTCGCCTGAAAGTGATTTCCAGCAGCGACAGAAACCTGTTCATCCCCGCCAGTAGACTTTGAGGCCTGAACACAAAATAATTACACAATAAATATCCTGCGAGTGCACAGTGACTTTTTCGTTGTTTTTCTGACATTTCTGTTGATCCTACGTGTTAGCAGATGTATTTTTGGAGGGAATCCCATCGAACACGATGACTCTGTCAGCCAGATAAGTTGCCATGATGAAATCGTGCTCCACCACAAATGCAGTCTTCTTGGCGTGGAGGATGTACCTGAAGACAAAATGCCAAAAATCACCAAACACAACGAGCGTTAAAGTCCAACAGTCTGCAGACATTTTACCATTTACTACAAATTGCAAACAGCCAAAGTCTGATGACTGTTAGTTCTTCGTGCAGGATCAAACTGTGGGCGTGTCTGACCTCTTGATGACCCTGGCAGCCATCAACCTCTGCTCGGAGTCCAGGTAGGCTGAAGGCTCGTCAATCAGATAAACGTCGGCTGTTTGCCCAAAACACAGTGTGAGGGCAACTCGCTGCAGCTCACCTCCAGACAGGTTCTGCACCTGAGGACCAACCACAGGAGACGTTTCCCCGCTGCTCCGCCCACAAACAACAATAACAAGTGCAGCCTTTACGCCGCCGACTTACATCCTGGTCAATGATGCTCTCGATCTGCAGCGGCTTCATCACATCAGTGATGAACTGAGGATGCGTGTAAGCATCTCTAATCTTCTCATGCAGCAGTGCTCTGACGCTGCCCTGCTCAAAACAAACAATCATGATCTGATACTTTTTATTTAGCTTTGAGACATTGTTCCAAAGCCAAAAACCCCTAATGACCAGGTGTGGCCTGAAACAGGTGTCCACATTTCCCCAAACTTTTGTTGACACTAACCTTAAATTTTGGGCTGATGGTTTGAGGTTTGTAGCTGACATTCAGGAGGGGAACCTCACCTGAAACAGGAAAATATCTATTTAAGAAGTATTTCACATTTTGACATAAAAGGACAAGAATCACATTTACCACAAAGCTCAGTTCTTGTGATTACTACCAACCAACCTACCAACAAGCCAACAATTCATATAATTTAAAAGAAAATCAGCAGTTTTTTCCCCACCAGGTCTGACAATAACTCAAAAACTAGAAAACATTATTCCTATTATGCAATAATCAATTCGTCAGTGACAACTTCGCTGTATTTAAAGTACATTTTAACAAAAACATGTCTCATAACAGCTGAAATTACTGATCATCGCTTTCTTATATTGTGAAAGAGTCCATTTGACCGACTGTGAAAAATAAAACACACAATATCTTATCCAACGCTGCAATATCCAACGCTGCAGTTGGTCCGAACATTAAAATATTTTAATGAGTACTGCTCTGATTTTATTAGAAATCAATCATCTTTGCTGTTTTTGTGCAATAATCACCTCCGCTGTCAGGTTTGAGTCCCCCGGCCAACATCCTGATGAAGGTCGTTTTCCCCGTCCCTAAACAAACACAAACGCATTACTACACACAGGCAAAAAAAACCTAAAAAAAAAAAAAAGAAAATCTGACATTCTACACTGCTATTAATCCAAACTGCCAGCTGGTCCAAAAGCCATATTTTAGGAAAAACAACAACAGCAACAACAATGAATGAAATGATACAAAAAAAAAAAAAAAAAAAAAAGAGATACAAAAACAGATTTCACATTTCCAATGGTCATTAAATGCATCACGTGAACTCAACAACTGTGTGCAACAGTTATGATTCCACATCTCGTTTAAAACACACCAAATGTAAACTGATTGCTCAATAAATATTTTGTAAAGAATTAAAAATACATCTATAAATAAAATAAAAATCTGCTCTCGTGCAACTAATTGAGTCTTGAATGACTTGGCTGAGACAAATCATCACATGGCAAATTCAGCCAATCAGGGACTAAATTTCAGGCTGAAGCAGACAGAAAAGGAAAGAACGAAAAATTTGAAGAGACAAAAAGTAGGAATAGGAAAAAAATAAGTATATATAATATTTGCACTTAGCAATATTGTTCACACCTGTTGGCACGTAACAAAAAAATGTGTAAACAGATTTCTCCTTTACTTTTTAAACAAATTTAAAGAAATGGTCCTTTTGGTTTTTCATCTATGATATTATTACTGTTCAAGTGCACAAAAGACACTAATGTTCTGCCAACTTGTAGCCAAGACTGTGTTTTTCTATTGACGTGCAGGCCTTGCAGGTGCAGTGAAAAATGAGCCCACAGCGAGTAAAAAGAAACTGTTCGTGGTTTGAACCACACTGCCTTGTGCGTACCGTTTTCTCCCAGCATCACCATGATCTCAGAGTCCGTAAACTCTCCGCCTTTAATCGTCAGCATGAACTCGCCCATCGTCTTCTGCATGTCTGGATACTGAAACAAAGCAGCAGGTCAAAGGTCACGCATGTCGGAGTCACGCCTCTGTGTTTTAACTGATATAAAGAGCTACAGTTACACTAAACATTCACAGGGGGCGCCAACATTTAAAAATTTAAATTAAGCCAGCGAATGCCCGTCTAATTCAATAATCAATATTGCGATGCAGTCGTCACGGAAATGAGACGCCAATCACACCTGGTAGTGTCTGAGCCTCTTCACTTCCTCCTCGTTGGCCGTCTCGGCCACCTTGAAGACCAGCGAGGTCTCTCGGAACCTGAGGTTCTCTGTGGGGACGTAACCGTCGAGGAAAATGTTGATCCCTGCAGGAAGTGACACAAACTGCATTGATCTAAAGCAATGGGACCGTGACGGTTTGACACGGGTTTGAAATGCACGTGGTGTGTTACCCTCTCGGACACTGAAGGGCATGGTGACGACTCCGTAAGCGCTGGGGACGCCGTAAAGACAGCAGATGAAGTCGGACAGATAGTCCAACACGCTCAGGTCATGTTCCACCACAATGATGTACCTGAAGCAGTAAAACCACAAACTTATTTTTAAGAATGTCATTAGAGAGGACAACGTGACCGACCGATCCTTTCAACACGCTGCGTCACCTGTCCGGCGTGATGAGCGAGCGGATGGTGATGGCCGCCTTCAATCTCTGTTTCACGTCCAGGTAGCTGGACGGCTCGTCAAACATGAAACTGCAGAAGAAGAACAAACGCAGCGTCAGTAAACTTTCACACGTCACACCGAACGGCGATCGGCGGCAGCCTTCCTCACATGTCGGCCCTCTGGATGCAGACGACTGCGCAAGCGAACCTCTGCAGCTCTCCGCCTGACAGATCCTCCACGTTACGCTCTCTCAAGTGACTGAGATCTGCCGGCAACAACACAAAAACAACCAATCACAACACAAGTGGGATAAAACCAAGCCCAAAAAAAAAAAAAATTCATCATGATATGTAACTGAGTCAAAAAGTGCCATACAAAAAACTTATTACTATCATTATTGCTATTGCCATAGCAACAGCACATGTTGAGGGCTTTTACTGTGAAAGGTCAGCACAGGAGGTGTTATCAAAGCATGTCTAACGTGGAGTGGCGTGATTTACCGAGCTGGTCACACACGATGTCCTGTGTGTCCGTGTCATCTTTTCTGCTCAGGATGGCCCTACTGACCCCTACAGGCGGAAATCAAGAACAACAGCTCCCATGAATTTACTGCAGCAATCCCCCCCCCCCCACCCCCCCGGCCAAACAAACAGAACACTGATCATCATAATATTTAATCTTGTTCCAGCACTAAATTAAGCTCAGTAGTCATTTCAACAGTGGTACCCAAAGTGTGGGCCAGGGCCCCTGGTGGGCTGTGGGACTGAATTTCAATAATCAGAATTAATCAAACAAATCCATGTTTATTGTGTTTTAAAACATGTGCATGCAAGTCTATACCTTGACGGTCTTTGGATCTGGTCGACGTACTGCGGTTTGACGATGGCCCGCAGGTCGTCCTCCAGGATTTTGGTAAAGTAGTTCTGCAGCTCAGAACCTCTGAAGTAAGTTAAGATCTCCTGCCAGCTGGAGGGTTCTGAGACAGATGAACCAGAACCACACTGAAAAGAACTGCTTGCTTCTTTTATTTTTCCACACCAACACTAAAAATCCTTTCACACTTTGCTGCCTTGCTCATAAGCTGTGGAGACATTTTAACACTCACATCATACTTCCCCAGATTGGGCTTCTGTTTTCCAGCCAGGATCTTCAAGGCTGTGGATTTTCCAATCCCATTGGTCCCAACTAAACCAAGAACCTCCCCTGGTCTTGGGATAGGCAATCTGAACCAACACACACACAGCAGAAGTACAATAAAAATCATCATCATGGCAGATTTCCACCAACACAGAACTGGATCTGTTCTGGTTCCAAGAACCTGTTTTTAAATCCCTTGGTACATTCTGGTCAAACTTTCTTGGCAGGTTGATCGCAACAGGAGCAGAAACCCAGATATGGGAAATCAAAAGTGTAAAACAACAAAAGCAATGTGCAGCAGTTAAAGCTCAAACAGTGAAAGCAGGCCGGCGGTCGGCTCTTGTGCAGCGTACCGATGCAGCTTGAAGGAGTTGGCACAATATCTGTGTGTAGTTTCCTTCTCTAGGTTGCTGGGAAGGTTAACAATGGACAACGCTCCGAACGGACATTTCTAAAAACACAAACATCGCGTTATGGGAATAAACGTAACATGTGACCAATCAGAAACTAAGATTTTGGGACTTCTACGTTTTTCACACACAGTGAAACATGAAAAATATATAAAAATCAAACGGACCTTGATGCAGATTCCACAGCCGATACACAGTGACTCTGAGATCCACACAATCTTACTCTGAGGAGTCACCTCGATGCAAAGCTTACCTACAGAAAACGTCACACACGTTTATATTGGTCATCACAGCCCAGGCCCGACCCAGAACCCTGTACTCACCCATACGGACCACAGGAACAGCTCTTCTTACACTCTTGACGACATTCTTGGGTTTGCACTTATCGTGGTTGACGATGGCGATCCTAGTGTTTTTTTCCGCCATTATGAAGGGCAGAATGATGGATGCTAGGATTGGTGGAGCTGAAGACAGAGTCCAAAAAATAAATAAAAAACATCCACAAGTGTGTCAACTACCACCTAATACAGCTGCTTCTTTACTGTCTTCTGTTTAAAACAGACTCAATCTGAGAGACTGGTTTTGACTGCAGGTTAACCATTTAGAGGTAATTTATGTACATCAGCAGGGGCGGTGGCCAAGTGCGGAAGGTCCCTGGTTCAAACCTCAACCCTGCCACATTTGTCCACGTAATGTGGACTTACTAGTCAATATCTGTGTTCATGACGCCAATAAAACATCTGCTGTGAACCTCACCACCACTCCTGTCACTTTCACCATTTCACCAACAGGCGTCAATACGTGCCGTAGAACAAAGACGCAACTGCTGTGTGCACGACACTGTCCATATTTATTTTATTTATACTACCTTATTTTTACTGTATTATTACAGCCTATCACGCCTCTGCCCCAAATTTGACAGTTAAATTGGACAATTTTCTTTAATCTGTTTAACTGAGATGATCCATGTCAACCATTAACTGAATATAATGGTTTTTCTTTTTTTTTTTTCTTAAGTTCAACATGTGAGAAGACAATAAGTTGTGCTTTTCTTTGTTTAAGCAGCTGCTGTTGTGACTGGTTTTTCCATTAAGGCCTGATGAGGGAAGCATGAAAGCAACTTTGCATTTCCCACCAGACCCATTTAATAATCCTTGTGTTCTTGTTGACTAAGTAACAGTGATCCTGCGTGCTGCAATCACACTGTCAAAAGTCTTTAAACAGTCACTAGTGTTTTTATTTACAATACGTCACACAACATTGGAACATCCAGACCTGTAATACATAACGTAAAATTCTACATTGATTTTTGTCCAGGGACGCATCGTGAATCCAAGTCTGTATTAAACCCATTAAAGTCTTGACATGTGGATCAGTAGTATGCCGAATGAATGGCGGACATCTAACGAATAGATAACCTTCCTTCAAAACGGTTCCTTGTAGGACATTTACAAATCAGATTGATCAACAACAGTCTTTAAATTAGCCTATTTTTATGTGATTCTGTAAAAGGGGATGCGTCAGAACTGGCAGCCACTGTTACATATTAAATTTACGTGGAATTACCAGAAAACACTATTAACGTGGATTTAGAAATCTTACACTGGTAGTTACATGGGTTAACTTACACTGAAATGTGTAATATTTATTCACTAGAGGTCGCTAACAAGTAGCTAATAATTAGCTTCCTCCGTCACCATCAGAGGCCCCGCATTCTTTTCTGATGTAATCTCACACAAGAGCAGGACTGTCATTTTAAGGACTAACCCTTTCGGGCTCCAGGTAAGCAGCTCGGTTGGAGACAAACTAGAAGCGACGTTCCACACAGTTTGGGGCTTAATATTCTTTTTCTTCCAGCAACGGGCTCCGGCGCCGGCTGGAAAGACGGCACGGGCGACACGCACCCACTGTGCGACGCCAGCTGTGACGTCACTTACGCGCGACTTGGAATCGCCAAAAGTGCCAGATTCGAAACCAGGATCTTCGTTTTTTGTTAAAGAACGTCAAATTGGATGCACCGACAGAGTGGTTTGGCTACTTTTAGTAACTGTCAGTGTAAGTATATTTTTTTTATCGTAACATTAATGTTAGGATTGATACTCCAGCTAATGGACTTTGTTAACCACAGTTTTGTCCGTTTAAACGACCAACAGCTTCAAAACTCTGTTTTATTGTTTTTCATTACACTATTTTTAAGCAGTTTTAAAATGTTCACTTCAAAAAGGTTTCAGAACAAAGGGGGGAAAAAGCATGTTACCTCAGTAACACCCTGTGGCACCTCAGTGTCACCACAGTGTTACTTCAGTGGCATCTCTCTGTTACCCCAGTGGCACCCTGTGGCATCTCTGTTACCCCAGTGTTACCCCAGTGGCACCCTGTGGCATCTCTGTTACCCCAGTGTTACTTCAGTGGCATCTCTCTGTTACCCCAGTGGCACCCTGTGGCATCTCTGTTACCCCAGTGTTACCCCAGTGGCACCCTGTGGCATCTCTGTTACCCCAGTGTTACCCCAGTGGCACCCTGTGGCATCTCTGTTACCCCAGTGTTACCCCAGTGGCACCCTGTGGCATCTCTGTTACCCCAGTGTTACTTCAGTGGCATCTCTCTGTTACCCCAGTGGCACCCTGTGGCATCTCTGTTACCCCAGTGTTACCTCAGTGGCACCCTGTGGCATCTCTGTTACCCCAGTGTTACTTCAGTGGCATCTCTCTGTTACCCCAGTGGCACCCTGTGGCATCTCTGTTACCCCAGTGTTACCTCAGTGGCACCCTGTGGCATCTCTGTTACCCCAGTGTTACCTGTGTGGCACCTCAGTGTCACCGCAGCTTCATCTCTGTTACCCCAGTGTTACTTCAGTGGCATCTCTGTTACCCCAGTGGCACCCTGTGGCATCTCTGTTACCCCAGTGTTACCTCAGTGGCATCTCTGTTACCCCAGTGTTACCTGTGTGGCACCTCAGTGTCACTGCAGCTTCATCTCTGTTACCCCAGTGTTACCTCTGTGGCACCTGAGTGTTACCTGTTACCCCAGTGGCACATCTGTTACTTCAGTGACACCTGGTGTTATCCCTGTGTTACCACCATAATGCCCTGTAGCATTTAAGTATTTTCTTTGTGTTGCCTCTTTGGCACATCAGTGCCACCTCACTGTTATGTCAGTGGCACTCTGTGGCACCTCAGATTGCTATCACACTGTCTAAACCAAAAGTGGAGATATTAAAATTTAAATGTTTGGAACAGCCCATTCGCTTTCTTGGCGTTATTGCACAGCCTAGTGTTGGAGCCTCAACATTCATGCTCATTAAATAAGCCAGTTTCTTTAATAATCTTTGGTTCGATTGATGTGTTCACTTTTAACATATGTGACACTTTATTAAGTCATCACTTAACTTGTGATTGTGTTTTTTTTTCAGATATTCAAAAGATTTTCTTAAAGAGAGTCTGTGATTAAACTAAATAAATTCTGAAATTTTGGCAAATTATTACAGGATCAGGATGGCCACCACAAGTAACGCCACCTGGTGCCGACCCGAAGCAGTTGGAGCGAACTGGGACAGTGCGGGAAATCGGCTCCCAGGCAGTGTGGTCCTTGTCCTCCTGTAAACCAGGTGAGTCTCAAAGCCAGAGTGTGCGGTCATGTGACCTGTGTTCATTCCCCTGTGGTGTCTGATGTCTGTCCCTTCCCCGTCTCCAGGATTTGGCGTGGACCAGCTGAGGGACGATAATCTGGAGACATACTGGCAGTCTGACGGCTCGCAGCCTCACCTGGTTAACATACAGTTCAGGTAACGCAGACGACAAGCGTAAGATTTGGTTTATTTAGATGCTTTTAGTTTTTTGTTTTTATTGTGTGAAGGAGGAAGACTACGGTGAAGATGTTGTGCATTTATGCAGATTATAAATCGGACGAGAGCTACACACCCAGTAAGATCTCCGTCAGAGTAGGCAACAATTTCCACAACCTGCAGGAGATCAGGGTAACTCCTCTTCCTTCACCATGACTTCTCCTCCTCCCTCTAGCCCCACCCTCTTCTCCATGACTCCTCCTCTTGTTCCTTTGCAGCAGTTGGAGATGTGGAGCCCAGCGGCTGGATTCACATCTCTCTGCTGGATCAGGTAACACTGATTTCACATGACCTTATGTGTCACGTGACTTGCATCCGATTTGCAAATCCGATCTCTTCACAAGTCTGTATGGCGCATGTTTCTCTGTGTGTGCGTTTCAGCAGTCCACAAACCAATCCGAACCTTCATGATTCAGATCGCTGTGCTGGCTAACCACCAGAACGGCAGAGACACGCACATGAGGCAGATCAAAGTCTACACGCCGGTAGAGGAGAGCTCCATCGGCAAGTTCCCACGATGCACCACCACTGATTCATGATGTACCGCACCATCAGGTGATCTGGGACAATGTCAACCTGCAGTGTGGACAAACCCAGGAAAAGGAAAAACAAACTAATACATGGAGCTGTGGCCGTTCCTTGAGACATTTAATTCACAAGCTAAAAAAAAGTGTCTTCCTGAACTTGTTTTACATCTAAATGTCATATTTTCTGTAACAGAACATGCATTTTGATCCAGAACTCTCCCAACAAATCTTGAGCCAGAATCTGGATCCAGATCACCTCCAAAACTCAGTGGAGTCTTCCATGATCTAGTATCTATCTGTGGTGAGAATCCCTGAAGTATTTTTTTTTTTTTAAATGTAACTCTTCAAAGCCTATATAAACTGAAACCTTGATTCAGAATCTGGATGTCGATAACCTCCAAAATTTAATGAAGTCTTCAATGGCCTTATATCTATCTGTGGTGAAAATTTCATCAAAATCTGTGCAGTACTTTTGACGTAATCCTACCCAGGGGTGCTCGAGTTTGGTCCTCGAGAGCTACCTTCCTGATACTCTTAGTTGTCTCCCTGCTCCAACACACCTGAATCCAATGAAAGGCTCATTAAAAGCCTGCTAACGAGTCTTTCATTGGATTCAGATTATCAGGAAGGTAGCTCTCGAGGACAAAACATGAGCACCCCTGTAACAGACAGACAAATAAATAAATGCAAATTATTTCATTTTTTTAAACTGTGTACAAAGAAAACTTTAAAATGTTCAACTTCTGGCACACATTTATTTTTTGTTAACTAGACATGAACATTGCGCAACCAATTTGAAAACACTGTCACTGCAAGTAAATGTGTCTCATTGCTGCAACGCATCTGAACAAGATCTAACATCTATAATAAACATAATTTTAAAGATATATTGTCGAACACACTAGAAGGAATGACAGTGTAACTGTTTTACAGTATAAATATTATAAATAAATAAATAAATACCTTTGAAATGATTCCAAATGCGTAATCCACCGCATGACGTGCATGAGAGAAGCTGCAGATAATTTCTCTGATTCTGGGAGTGATGAGAGATGGTTTCATCAGCCAACTTCTGAGAACAAATGCGTCATTGGCTATGAAAGAATTATCTTAAATAACGATGCATCAAACTGGACAAAGCGGGTCGCATTGGCACGACAAACAGTGCAGGGATCCAATTCGTGCAAGTGTCAAGTTGGCTTAACACTGTGTAAAAAGAAAAGGGTAAACCATATTTGTAGTTCAAGAAAGTATGACCCTCACCAAGTTTCAACAATAATAAAATTTATTATATTTATATTTGATATCTGCAGTGAGAGCATTTCAGACCCCCTGTGGCAGCTTGTTATTTTAACTAAACTTTACCCAATGAGTCAATATGCTGATGATCTTATTCTATTCTTGTGTATGATCCTCCTCACCTCCATCAGATGCGAGTTGAACACCATGTGTACTGTTACCGGGCCTACTGTCATTGATTTCCACGGACAAGCTACTTCTGTCCAGGATCGGTGTGTGTATGAACTGATGACGCCCACCGACACACTAAACGTCAAAATACTGGCAGAGTTCCGGGAGCGTCGCCGTCGTGATATCAGCTTTTTGGACGGTGTCATTGTGCAACAGCTAGACTCAAATGTTCAAACAGTTCTGGGTCAAGTTGGGAAAGTGTGGGTAAGATAACCACTGCCAGAGTTCCTTTTTGGGCCACTTCTCTTCAGGTCCATGTTGGAGGTCATTGTTCTTTTCCCTGAAAGTCCAAACAGCTCTCCTAACACTGACTTCATTATGTGTGTTTTTTTGGATACTGTGTTTCTGCTGTGATGCAGGTTGATGGCAGATTGGTGACGCTGACCAGCACGCCTCACCTTTTCAACAACATGATGCTGTCTCAGGACCAAACTGGAGTCACCCTGCAGATATCACAGACCTACCACCTTTCTCTCTTCTTTGATGGCAACACTGCACAGATTCACATCTATGGTACAGACTAGGCATGTGAATCTCATCACTGACAATGATTCGATACACACCTCGATACACCAGCGATATGATACATATATAGCGATACTGACAATGTGATACGATTCACCCCTGTTCCCAATTCTATTTGATGTGTATTTGAGGGCAATTCAATTCCTCACAATGCGACTTGGTGAGACACGATTAGGGATGGGTATTAATAAGATTTTATCTATTTATTCAGCTTACTGATCAGATTCTTTATTGATTCCCTTATCAATAGCGCTTGTGAATTTTCTGTGTACTAACAGTCCACTTTACAGGTTTTCTACATTTTATTGAGTCTTAAAGTAAATAAATATGAAATTGGTCACTGGATCCTTGATTTTTGGACAAAAATAGAAATAAACAAAATATGTAGTCTGTCAAATATATTAATGACGTAACTCCATAGGCTCTGAGCTGAGCTCTTCAGCCGGGTGCACTGGATGTCAGTATGTAATACATAATAAATGCAGGACCTCTCATTTTAGGGGGAAAAAAACAGTTTTGGTTGGTTGTAGCTTATTGTTTGTATTCATATAAACGAAAGCAATGCATGAAATACACATAAAACTGTTTGACATCACAAAG
The DNA here is from genome assembly GCF_902500255.1 of Thalassophryne amazonica. Taxonomy (NCBI): domain Eukaryota; kingdom Metazoa; phylum Chordata; class Actinopteri; order Batrachoidiformes; family Batrachoididae; genus Thalassophryne; species Thalassophryne amazonica. Next base: position 27,777,514 of record NC_047125.1, on the reverse strand, counting down.
GATTCCACAGATCAGTGTGTATGGAGAACTTCCATGTTCCAGTTTGACTGAGAGGCTTCAGAGCTGCTGCCTCGTCTGAAGAAACCTCAATGGAGTTTATGAAAGAATCACATCAGTTTTGTTTTTCATGAGTCATATTATGTTATGATGTGTGTGTCGTATTATTGTGAATCCACTTTACACTGATCAATTCTCTCTCAAGCTTTGACAGGACCTGGTCCATTAAGTCTGCAAGGTTTGTGTTCTGATTCCAGTCAGCTGAGTGAAATGAAGCAAGTGGGACTGAGCAACGCTGAGTAAGACCTCAGTTACATCCAACTTTACACAATGACACCAGTTTGATCATTTTATCTGTGTGTCACCACATTGGACTGGTTGTAAGTTTTCATGGTGACTGAAACATGGAGAAATTACATACATTTATATCCTTTATATAGACCCTCATATTTAGGGAACCTCCAGATTAATTGGACTCATTAAAATATAAATGACTTTATGTTGAATAATTTGTTGTGTATCTTTGCAGTCAGTTAAAACCTGAACCAGATCTTCAGTTCCTCGTTGTTCTTGGGTCACTGGACCACTTTGATTTTAACAGTTGAAATATTGTCCAGTTAGGTTCAGGTTGGGTTATTGACTCGGCCAACGAGCAAAACTCCAATTGGCTTCGAAACGACTCAGGTTTCTTTCACAGTCTCATTTGTGTCATTGTTGATCTGCACAGTGACGCACTTTGAGTTGTGCTACATTCAGGTGAATGTGATCATATGGATCTGTGGATTTCAGAATTCATCTCACACTTTTGGACAACAATGACAGTAGAAGAAAAAAATGTGCAGTTGGAAGCAAAATACCACAAACACTGTTTTGTTGATGATCTTTGAATCTCCTGAAAATGCTGGAACAGTGTTGATTTTCTGTTTGTTGCCCCCTAGCTGTGAGACACAGTACGATGACACTTCCAACATAACAATCGATTGCACCGTGATGTCCGAGCGGTGAGCAGAAACACACGTTATCTTGTTGACAGGTAACATCACTCCATCATACTAGAAGCATGTGCTAAATTACAGAACACGTTAAAAACATGAACACGAGCAGCTGATCCAACACCTGACCTTATTCAGGTGAATCCCGTGACTTTACGGTTATTAAACATGCTAACCACAGAACCCTGTCCGAATGCTCAAGTCGCATTCTTTTCCATATAATTTCACATTGTGCTTTTTCCATTGTGTGGAACAGCTGTGATCTCCTGATGGGGGCGCCCTTCACCACCTGTAATATCAACCCAGAGCCCTACATTCAAGTCTGCAATTACACTTTGTGCCGATATCCTGCAGTGGACGGTTTGAAGTGCCAGTTCATGGAGGCCTACGCCAGAGACTGTAGAATCCGCAGAGACGTCAACAAGGGACGGCTGGAGGTCAAGCGTCAGCTTGCCGTAAGATTGTGTTTAGTTCCACTGAGTTTGTGGATTTTCATGAAATAAAGGTTACTCCAATAAAAATCAGTGAAGAAAGGTAAGAACCACGTCAACGAGAAAGGACGAAGCAAAATGACAAAATGGAATCCACTTTCCTTGTTTTAAAAACAGTTCAGTGACAGTGTACTTCCAGTTACATTTGTGAACATGTGTGGTTTAGTAAAGCAAGAAAATAACATTCAGAATAGAAACAGTCGGTTCATCATATCCAACTCTGTGCTGTGAAAGTTCTTTTCTCACTGTACAGTTGGTTTGATAAAGAGTTGGACAAGTAGAGGTGAAGATAACTTCTGTCTGTTTCTTCAGCTGGTCCTCAGGCCCTTCTGTCAGGACCGGTCTGCAGTGATCAGGAGTTTCTGTGGTGAGAAGACAGACGGTGGTGACACTCGGTGGCTTCTGTCGAGCCATTTTTTGCCTCCAGTATGGATCAGCTTTCGGTAGGACAACTTGATACACAAGAAGACACACATCTCTGTCCTGATCCTCCGAAGATGAAAGATTTTCTTGCAGTGTGCATTATGCATCGAGACGTGCCCAACTCATCGTATTTTCTTTGTGAGTTTGGGAGGCATATCAACTTAAACTCATCATGAGAAGAAAATAATAAGGGCATCTGGTTTTAAACCGGATGCCCTTCCTTACGGAACTCCACATTACATGGAGAAACTCTACATCATGAACTAAAAGAAATAAAAATATAAAAGCTAAAATGATGGTGTGAATAAATAAGTGCACCCTTCTCTATATCACATGTAAACCATCACTTTTCCATCCAGTCTTATTCAGACGGATGCATGAATGTCTCCAAGATATTGATTATGTCTTGGACTTAATTGACATCAGTTATGAAGACATACAAACATTGTGGTAGTTGATGGTAAATCTGTATAGAGCAGACAGTTTTCAAAAACTGAGGGACCATGCAATAAGGAGACTAGTGAAGAAAGTCACCAAGACACGGAGATAAACCTGAAGAAGTTCCAGACTTCTGTGGCTGCAACTGTACAATTGTGCACAGCATTTGAATTTTGCATTCCCAGTTCTTCAGATTTATGTAGAAATGGTAAGAGAAAGCCTTTTTTTTTTTTTTTTTTTTTTAAGAAAACTTGAAAGTTCAGCTACAATTTGCCAGAAGGTACATCGGAGATGCAAGCCTAGGTTTAATCTGTTTTGTTGAAAGAAAATTCTTCTCTGTTCCACTCCACTATGACGCTATGAGTAGTAATGCAAAATCCAAAACTTCCAATCTGCACCATTTCTTCAGTTACTTTTTCTGCATTTTTTTTTATTTCTTTTAATTCATGATTTAGAGATTAGTTTTCACTGTGACTTCAAAGGGCATAATTTAAGAAATTTCTATATAAAAAGTATGATTTTTTCTGTTTACTGATTTCCTAAAAAAAATTCAAACATATATAAAAGCTCAAAGGGATCCACCAACTTTCAAGCAGCACTGTACGGCTTCCTCAATGCATCCATTATTCACTCCATGTTGCTGTGGCCTGGCAATCTGTCTCCAACTGATGCTTTCTTCTGTCCAAACTTCAACAAATAACATCCAGTTGATTGTCCAAAACGTGTATTTTTAGAATTAAGAATCCTCATGTTAAAAAACAGCACATGCTGTGGTGTGCACACGTACTTCTCTAAGTTCCTGTCTATTTTTAAACTCGACCCAGTGAAACGTGATTACAAAGTGAGTTCCACATACAGAGAAAGTTATATTTACATCTGTGTCACTGATATACTGTCCCCCCCCTCACGAGTAATTTTTAAACAGGTGTGATTTATACACTGGAAAATAAATTAATTCATGTGTGATGATTATATAGTCAATGACAGCTTTCACAGAGTCTAAACACAACCTTTATAAAGAGTTTTTCCTTTTATTTGTTGCTAATTCTGCCCCCTTTTCTGGTGGATGTTTAGGGATGCCAACTATCTGCAAAGAAAACTCTGCTTCAGTTACTTTGTGGTTGTCTCTGGAGGATTTGGGCATCGACTACTCTGCCCTACATCTGAAAAATCAGACCTGCAGGGGTCAGGTGGACAATATGACCCACATGGTGTCCTTCAGCTTTAATGGCAACACCTGTGGTACAGTGGTCACGGTGAGTTTTCATTGTCAGTCAATTCCATTTTCCAGTCTGGTGACATCTCTCACTCTTCTGGTCTTTGTGAAACTCTTTGACCCTGAAGGCCAACGACAGCCACATAATCTACGAGAACACCATTAGGTCAGAAATTACATATGGTGAGATTGTTCGCAGTGAAGAAGTGCGGACTGACTTCTCCTGCTTCTACAACAACCAGACATGAAGAGCTTATACTTTAGAGTTGATTAAAGGTGAGTCACGACTGGCTACAGCTGATTTATTTAGATTTTTTTTTTATTACTGAGATCCTGTTCTTTTTTGTCCTTGTCTTAATTATCATAATGTCTCACTGACTGAGTACTTGTGGATGATACCATGAAACGATTGACTTTGGTATTAATAGCAACACCTTGTAGCCACAGTGCATCCAGAAAGTATTCACAATGCTTCACTTTTTCCACCTTTTATGTTACAGCTGTATTCCAAAATAGATTAAACAATTTTTCCCCCCTCAAAATTCTACTCACAACACCCCATAATGACAACATGAACAAAGTTTTGTTTTTGTTTTTTTTAGATTTTTTGCATTTTTTAAAATAATAAAACTAAGAAATCACATGTACATAAGTATAATTACTGGAGTTTTCAACATGCCTGATCACAAACTGATGCCTAATTGACTTGACATTTTTTGGAGGACATGATTTGTTGGGTTCTCACTGAATTAATTTTTACCATTTTAATTTGTCTCTCTTTCTCCAGTTGTGATGGGGGTTCATTAAGTCGAACTTGATGTTTGTGAGGTATAGCACCACTCTTTTACTGTACAGGCCCTGAATGGACTGGGTCAGTGTAGATGAGTGTTTTGGACACAGACAGCCAGCATGAAGTGGAGAAACCTGGAATCAAACACATCTGTCTGTATGCATTAGTTATAAAATTAAAACATAATGCCTGTGGTTATGGTTGTGGAAAAAATTATTCTATTCTTCTGATAACTATTTTCCTCTGAAAATAGGTATTTTATCTTGTAATCTTGAATATTCTTTCTTTTTAACCAATAAAATCAGAGATGAAAAAGCAGTAAAATTCAGGCTTTTTTTTGTATTATGTGCTTTTAGTAATTTCTTGCGTCCACCTCACGTAGCCCTGAGCATATTGTTGCGTAGGGAGCAAAAACTCAGTGTAGAGCTGCTTAACTCAGCGTAGACGGCACGTCGCGATATGCAACTCTACATTGCCCCTGATGTGAAAAGGGCTTAAGACGTTCCACTGATCACTTCCTGCCAATTCCCGCTTTTGACACATCAGCCTGGGAAAGCGCCATATGGCTGTCACAAGTTATTCCTGCGGCGAACATCTGATGTGTCTGTCAAGGCGGTCTGACTGAAGCTGTGTCTCTGATGCTGGAATGACTGTACGTCAAACAGATCCTTAATGTCTGTGATGTTTTAGGTTCAATTCTCTGATGTCCCATTCACGTTTCTTGTCTCACAAACCCAGTAAAAACTTTAAGGTTTTACAAAATCATTGGTGTGTTGTGCCTGGAGGTGGCTGAGAGGGTTGGAAAAGTACTCTGAGTTTTTGATGTTATGGGTTCAAATCCCAAGAGTTCAACCTTTATTCAAAGTCAAACAAACAGTCAAAACCTGAAAAACTGACAAAAACAGCTTTCTGTAGATGGTGCAGAAGGCTGGACCACTGGTCAAAGATTTTGATATATTAGGTTCAATTCCCAGGCATCTCTCAGAAAACTAGATCTCAATCTGCAGTGAAGGAAACAAACAACATATTTACCCGACGCTCCGTCCAATCAGAGCCGGAAACCTGGATCCGGAATGTTTCTGCTCCAGGACATTTCTGTGTGCAGCAGCGGCTTGAACCGAGAAGATCTGTTTATGACACAAGAAACACGAGGAGGGAAGATTAAAGAAAAAATAATTAATACTAATTATGAGGGGAAAAAATTATAAAGATGAAAACAGTAATGAGTCAGAGGCGGAGCTAGGATTGTTTTTCTTCTTCTTGCTGTCCATTAAGTGTCGACATTGTCAAAATGTTTCAAAACAGTTGATTATTTTCTGAAGCAATGACTCATTTTGTGTTGCAAAAAGTTTGAAACACTGACTTTGTTTTGGTTGAGTGTTTTCAAACAGTGATTCATTTCCCAAAACAATTATGCTGTTTCAACACAGTGAACCATTTCTGAAGCAGTTGTGCATTTAGTGTTTCAAAACGTTTGAAACACTGAATCACTTTTTGAAGGAATCATTGCTTGAAATATTTCAGAACAACACTTGGTTTTATTTTGGCCATCATTGTCCGTGGAATATTTTAGGAGGAGGTTTAAATTCCAAATCCACCTCCTAGCTCCGCCTTTGACTGACAGATAAACGTGCACAAACCTTTTTGTTCTGCAGCTGATCGACAGACATTTTCCCACCTCCGGCACTCACTGTGGACAAAAACAGGAGTGAAAATGAAGCCTCATAATTGCACATAAATAAAATAAGGATTTGCTTGGTATTTCATGCATTTTAATTTGTTTATGGTCAACCTGATATAAATTAATTAAAAATATAAAAGCCAAGATGATGGGTTGCATAAATAATCAGCCCCCTTTGGTATAATACCTGTAAATAATCAGTTTTATTGACAGTTTCTTCAGATGAGTCAGGGGATGGATACATGAACATTTCCAAGTCCCTGAATACGTCTGGACTTTATTTACATCAGTTATGAAGAAATACAAACAGTATGGCACTCTATGGTAAATCTGTGTGGAGTAGACACTATTGAAAAACTAAGTGACTGTGCAAGAAGGAGAAGAGTGAGGAAAGCACCAAGACACCTTGACAACCCAGAAGACGTTATAGGCTTCTGTGGTTGTGATTGGAGAAATTGTGCACAGTGCAAGTTTTGGATTTTATATCCCCAGTTATACAGCTTCATGATTAAGTGGAGCAGAGGAGGATTTTCTTTCTAGAACAGTGAGGAAAGCCACCAAGACACCCAGACAACCCAGAAAAAGTTTTAGGCTTCTCTGGCTTTGATTGGAGAAATGTGCACAGTTGAAATTCTGCGTTTTGTATCTCCAGTTATACAGCTTCATGATGTAGTACAGTGGAGGGTTTTCTTTCACCAAAACATCAATCTAGGCTTGCATCTCAGATGTACCTTCCGGCAATTGTAGGTGACTTTCAGGTCTTCTTTTAAGAAAATCCTCCTCTGCTCCACTTAATCATGAAGCTGTATAACTGGGGATATAAAATCCACAACTTGCACTGTGCACAATTTCTCCAATCACAACCACAGAAGCTATAACGTCTTCTGGGTTGTCAAGGTGTCTTGGGGCTTTCCTCACTGTTCTCCTTCTTGCACAGTCACTCAGTTTTTGAGAACTGTCTACTCCACACAGATTTACCATAGAGTGCCTATTGTTTGTATTTCTTCATAACTGATGTAAATAAAGTTCAAGACATTTCAGTGACTTGGAAATGTACATGCATCCATCCCTGACTTGTCTGAAGAAAACTGGCAATTAAACTGATTATTTACAGTTACTTATGCAACCCATCATCTGGCTTTTATATTTGTAATTAATTTATATCAAGTTGTAGAGATTGGTTTTCAGTTTGAGTCTAAGGCAGATAATTATAGAAATGTTTATATGAGAAGCCTGATTTACTTTTTATATTTGAAATGCCATAAACAAATTAAAATGTGTGAAATACCAAGGGGATGAATACTTTTGCAAGCCACTGTATATAGAAATAATATGAACTCTTAGTAATTTGTTGCTTATTCATAATGATGGGTACTATAATGAACATTTTACATATACTGTGAACTGTTACTACTTTGCTGCTTATTTATAATTAGAGGTCCTGTAATGAATATTTCTACATTGTACATTGTATATGTGTCTAGTTTCATTGAATTCAAATGTTTCTATGATACTGTCATTAAATGTCTCTCGGTATATTTATAACTGCAGTTTTATACGTTATATATCTTGTCAGTGCCACATAAGCGGAGAATAAATATTTGTTGTTGTGTAAACATCACCTTTTTTAATGAAATCATCAACCACTGAAGAAAATTATTAAAATAAAATTATGTCGCAAAGATGGAGGACACAAGCGGATCGCGGAGGATCATGGGAAATGTGGACGTCAGTTGCAATCGAGCAAATCTTGAATTTTACAGTATTTCATCAAACAACTTAAGTATTTTTCGACAGAGAAAAACGCTGCTCGGTCAAAACTCAAGATCAGTAATCAGAATAAAAGATGAAGGTATTAAAACACTGATCACCAGCACTTCAGGGTCAACTCTTACCTCATGTTGGCACAAATAAAATGATTTTTCTTCTGTCTTGGAGTTTACTGTGCAATATAATTCAACACGATATTTCCAGGAAGTATCCTTGCCAAAAAAAAAAAAAAAAAAAGGTATTGACATTTCACATTTCCGGTTCCTGAGCATGTAATTTTGAAAATGGCGTCACCTTCAGACAGACTGTGGTAGTGCAAATGACAAATTTCCGCTCATGTCAAAACTAATGTCACGTTTTATCACCTGTCAGTCTCACAATTTATATTGTTGATTACTTCAATATTCTACCATATTTTTTCACCCTTGTTCTAAATGTTTAGTGTTTAATGCTGCGAGCGCGAGACCTTAAACCCGCCCAACAGACTTTAAACCAATGAAATGCAGGATCTTATGATTGATGTCTGTTTGAACCAATTAAATGCAACTACATTTAGTTTTACACCAATTTTTAAAAGTCCTTAAGCTTTTCTATTAAAACATTTTACACCTGCTGTGACGTCACAGGAGGTGAATATGGACGTTTTAACGCAAGGAATAATAATGTAATAACCTCCTTTGAATATCAAAACAAAAATATACAATATTTAGTAACCTATATATACTTGGCAATATCATACACACAAGCTAAATTCAGTCAATCTAAACCCTTCTTAAACTATGGATAATTGAAATCAACACCTACTTTAAAACTTTAAATAACATACCAAACAAAAAAGCAATAAAGACAATAAACCTAGTAAAGAACTTCAGTTTACAAGAAACCCTCTCGTACTACTCGGGTCGATGTTGTATAATATGTCTTCTGTTACTGGAATGATACCTATTAGTCATAGTGCTTGTCTGCCTGTACCCTCTTTTTTTTTTTCTTTAAAAAAGTGGAAAAAAAGAAAAAAACAAGGGAACTGACTTTAGGAATGCTGAAAATGTTCCTGCTGAAAAAAAATATTTTAATATACGCTTGGTGTCACAAGACTTTTTTATGATTAAGAACAACACAGTGTCTCTGTAATGAATAAACCTGGATGCATTTTTATGTTAAAAGTTGTTTTGCTAATATTTGTTGATATTAATCAGCATTATTACTTTTGTGGGTACTTTGGTTTTCATTGTACTTTTTGTTCTTGAACCCTCCCAGAAGTTGAAAACCTCAAAGCATCAGTTAAACATTTGGGTACAAAGAACCTGTTGGACCATGTAAGTTTTCACTTTGGGACTCAAAACCTGCAGTTTGACGTTTGAAACTCGTAAACATTTCAGGCTGAAGTTTTTGGAAGGCTGAACCACAGGGATCTTGAAACCCACACTTTATATGAACCTTTAAACTGCTTCATCCACAGGCTGCTTGGAACATCACGTATCCCCAAACTTGGAAATTTAAACCGTAAAATGTGAGTTAACTTTCAAATAGGAACCAATAACATCTTGGACCTTTCACATTTCCCATGTGGGTTTTGGACTTCAAACTTGAAGTTGATGTTTGAAGAACCACATAGCAGTAACTTCAGAATGAGTCTTTGAGAAGATGAACACCATGGGGATTTCAAATGGACAGTCTCAGGACCTCTGAATCTCAAACCTGGAACTTTCAACCTGCCTGACCCAGTGAGACAGGGGAATCAAACACTTCCACACTTGGACCTGTTGATTTAAAACTTGAACTTGTCTGTGTCTTGAACTTGGAGGTTTTAAAGTGAACCACAAGAAGCTGCTTTTTTACCTTTTTGGTGCACTTTAATTGTTGGATTTTAAAGCTCTGCTTGGATGAGGTTTGAACCAGAACCTCAAAACATCAATCATACATTTCTAACACTTCTTGCCACAGAACCACGATCACAACAGCCCACTTCCTCAGGGAATCTGATGAGTATGCAAAGATGAAGCTACAAAACACTTCCTTGAGCCTCTGCTGTTGGACCTTTTTCATTTACACTTTGACATAAAACTCAGATACAAGTTTTGATCCCAGAACCTCAATCTTTCCAGCTTCCAGTTTTCTTTGACAATGTGATTGGTGAATAAGAATGAACCTTCAAAAGGTGTCTTTGAACCTCTGCTGCAGGACCTCATGAGTTAAAATTTAAATCCAACATTCATCTGAAATGAGATTTGGACCCAGAACCACAAAATATCATTGCAGCATTTCAGAAAGGTAGCAACAGAGGTATAGACAATATAAACCATTCTGCAGCACAGAGATGATCAGAGAGAGAGAGAGAGAGAAAAAAAAAAAAAAAACTGGTCTCAGATCAGTTTATTAGCACATTGACAGTTAATGTTCCACAAAGTCATTGGTTCATGAATGAATGCACTTGCTGCAGAACGGCTGAAGACATGTCATCCTAGTCGTCCAGGAAGAAGTAGTTTCCACTCTTCTTCTGCTCCGTGTCCTGGCAACAAGAAAAACAACTTAATTCTCCAAATGCAGAAACATCACACTGACTGTGATGCTGCGTGCTAAGACCACAGCGGGTGACGGGTTGAGAGGAAAACGTAGGATCTCTACAAATCAGGTTCCTCCTTCAGAACCATGTTGAAAAGATGGAATTCATCTTCTAGCCATTATTTTAAATAATTTAGTTGTGTTTGCTTTTTTTTTTTTTTTTAAGTTTACCTTGATGGAGTTTAGCTGTTTATTCGAGGCCTGAAGTTATTCGGGTCTCGCCTGAAAGTGATTCCAGCAGCGACAGAAACCTGTTCATCCCCGCCAGTAGACTTTGAGGCCTGAACACAAAATAATTACACAATAAATATCCTGCGAGTGCACAGTGACTTTTTCGTTGTTTTTCTGACATTTCTGTTGATCCTACGTGTTAGCAGATGTATTTTTGGAGGGAATCCCATCGAACACGATGACTCTGTCAGCCAGATAAGTTGCCATGATGAAATCGTGCTCCACCACAAATGCAGTCTTCTTGCGTGGAGGATGTACCTGAAGACAAAATGCCAAAAATCACCAAACACAACGAGCGTTAAAGTCCAACAGTCTGCAGACATTTTACCATTTACTACAAATTGCAAACAGCCAAAGTCTGATGACTGTTAGTTCTTCGTGCAGGATCAAACTGTGGGCGTGTCTGACCTCTTGATGACCCTGGCAGCCATCAACCTCTGCTCGGAGTCCAGGTAGGCTGAAGGCTCGTCAATCAGATAAACGTCGGCTGGTTTGCCCAAACACAGTGTGAGGGCAACTCGCTGCAGCTCACCTCCAGACAGGTTCTGCACCTGAGGACCAACCACAGGAGACGTTTCCCCGCTGCTCCGCCCACAAACAACAATAACAAGTGCAGCCTTTACGCCGCCGACTTACATCCTGGTCAATGATGCTCTCGATCTGCAGCGGCTTCATCACATCAGTGATGAATGAGGATGCGTGTAAGCATCTCTAATCTTCTCATGCAGCAGTGCTCTGACGCTGCCCTGCTCAAAACAACAATCATGATCTGATACTTTTTATTTAGCTTTGAGACATTGTTCCAAAGCCAAAACCCCTAATGACCAGGTGTGGCCTGAAACAGGTGTCCACATTTCCCCAAACTTTGTTGACACTAACCTTAAATTTTGGGCTGATTGGTTTGAGGTTTGTAGCTGACATTCAGGAGGGAACCTCACCTGAAACAGGAAAATATCTATTTAAGAAGTATTTCACATTTTGACATAAAAGGACAAGAATCACATTTACCACAAAGCTCAGTTCTTGTGATTACTACCAACCAACCTACCAACAAGCCAACAATTCATATAATTTAAAAGAAAATCAGCAGTTTTCCCCACCAGGTCTGACAATAACTCAAAAACTAGAAAACATTATTCCTATTATGCAATAATCAATTCGTCAGTGACAACTTCGCTGTATTTAAAGTACATTTTAACCAAAAACATGTCTCATAACAGCTGAAATACTGATCATCGCTTTCTTATATTGTGAAAGAGTCCATTTGACCGACTGTGAAAATAAAACACACAATATCTTATCCAACGCTGCAATATCCAACGCTGCAGTTGGTCCGAACATTAAAATATTTTAATGGAGTACTTGCTCTGATTTTATTAGAAATCAATCATCTTTGCTGTTTTTGTGACAATAATCACCTCCGCTGTTCAGGTTGAGTCCCCCGGGCCAACATCCTGATGAAGGTCGTTTTCCCCGTCCCTAAACAAACACAAACGCATTACTACACACAGGCAAAAAAAACCTAAAAAAAAAAAAAAAAAAATCTGACATTCTACACTGCTATTAATCCAAACTGCCAGCTGGTCCAAAAGCCATATTTTAGGAAAAACAACAACAGCAACAACAATGAATGAAATGATACAAAAAAAAAAAAAAAAAAAGAGATACAAAAACAGATTTCACATTTCCAATGGTCATTAAATGCATCACGTGAACTCAACAACTGTGTGCAACAGTTATGATTCCACATCTCGTTTAAAACACACCAAATGTAAACTGATTGCTCAATAAATATTTTGTAAAGAATTAAAAATACATCTATAAATAAAATAAAAATCTGCTCTCGTGCAACTAATTGAGTCTTGAATGACTTGGCTGAGACAAATCATCACATGGCAAAATTCAGCCAATCAGGGACTAAATTTCAGGCTGAAGCAGACAGAAAAGGAAAGAACGAACATTTGAAGAGACAAAAGTAGGAATAGGAAAAAAATAAGTATATATAATATTTGCACTTAGCAATATTGTTCACCACCTGTTGGCACGTAACAAAAAAATGTGTAAACAGATTTCTCCTTTACTTTTTAAACAAATTTAAAGAAATGGTCCTTTTGGTTTTTCACTCTATGATATTATTACTGTTCAGTGCACAAAAGACACTAATGTTCTGCCAACTTGTAGCCAAGACTGTGTTTTCTCTATGACTGCAGGCCTTGCAGGTGCAGTGAAAAATGAGCCCACAGCGAGTAAAAAGAAAACTGTTCGTGGTTTGAACCACACTGCCTGTGCGTACCGTTTTCTCCAGCATCACCATGATCTCAGAGTCCCGTAAACTCTCCGCCTTTAATCGTCAGCATGAACTCGCCCATCGTCTTCTGCATGTCTGGATACTGAAACAAAGCAGCAGGTCAAAGGTCACGCATGTCGGAGTCACGCCTCTGTGTTTAACTGATATAAAGAGCTACAGTTACACTAAACATTCACAGGGGGCGCCAACATTTAAAAATTTAAATTAAGCCAGCGAATGCCCGTCTAATTCAATAATCAATATTGCGATGCAGTCGTCACGGAAATGAGACGCCAATCACACCTGGTAGTGTCTGAGCCTCTTCACTTCCTCCTCGTTGGCCGTCTCGGCCACCTTGAAGACCAGCGAGGTCTCTCGGAACCTGAGGTTCTCTGTGGGGACGTAACCGTCGAGGAAAATGTTGATCCCTGCAGGAAGTGACACAAACTGCATTGATCTAAAGCAATGGGACCGTGACGGTTTGACACGGGTTTGAAATGCACGTGGTGTGTTACCCTCTCGGACACTGAAGGGCATGGTGACGACTCCGTAAGCGCTGGGGACGCCGTAAAGACAGCAGATGAAGTCGGACAGATAGTCCAACACGCTCAGGTCATGTTCCACCACAATGATGTACCTGAAGCAGTAAAACCACAAACTTATTTTTAAGAATGTCATTAGAGAGGACAACGTGACCCGACCGATCCTTCAACACGCTGCGTCACCTGTCCGGCGTGATGAGCGAGCGGATGGTGATGGCCGCCTTCAATCTCTGTTTCACGTCCAGCTACCTGGACGGCTCGTCAAACATGAAACTGCAGAAGAAGAACAAACGCAGCGTCAGTAAACTTTCACACGTCACACCGAACGGCGATCGGCGGCAGCCTTCCTCACATGTCGGCCCTCTGGATGCAGACGACTGCGCAAGCGAACCTCTGCAGCTCTCCGCCTGACAGATCCTCCACGTTACGCTCTCTCAAGTGACTGAGATCTGCCGGCAACAACACAAAAACAACCAATCACAACACAAGTGGGATAAAACCAAGCCCAAAAAAAAAAAAAAATTCATCATGATATGTAACTGAGTCAAAAAGTGCCATACAAAAAACTTATTACTATCATTATTGCTATTGCCATAGCAACAGCACATGTTGAGGGCTTTACTGTGAAAGGTCAGCACAGGAGGTGTTATCAAAGCATGTCTAACGTGGAGTGGCGTGATTTACCGAGCTGGTCACACACGATGTCCTGTGTGTCCGTGTCATCTTTTCTGCTCAGGATGGCCCCTACTGACCCCTACAGGCGGAAATCAAGAACAACAGCTCCCATGAATTTACTGCAGCAATCCCCCCCCCCCACCCCCCCGGCCAAACAAACAGAACACTGATCATCATAATATTTAATCTTGTTCCAGCACTAAATTAAGCTCAGTAGTCATTTCAACAGTGGTACCCAAAGTGTGGGCCAGGGCCCCTGGTGGGCTGTGGGACTGAATTTCAATAATCAGAATTAATCAAACAAATCCATGTTTATTGTGTTTTTAAAACATGTGCATGCAAGTCTATACCTTGACGGTCTTTGGGATCTGGTCGACGTACTGCGGTTTGACGATGGCCCGCAGGTCGTCCTCCAGGATTTTGGTAAAGTAGTTCTGCAGCTCAGAACCTCTGAAGTAAGTTAAGATCTCCTGCCAGTCTGGAGGGTTCTGAGACAGATGAACCAGAACCACACTGAAAAGAACTGCTTGCTTCTTTTATTTTTCCACACCAACACTAAAAATCCTTTCACACTTTGCTGCCTTGCTCATAAGCTGTGGAGACATTTTAACACTCACATCATACTTCCCCAGATTGGGCTTCTGTTTTCCAGCCAGGATCTTCAAGGCTGTGGATTTTCCAATCCCATTGGTCCCAACTAAACCAAGAACCTCCCCTGGTCTTGGGATAGGCAATCTGAACCAACACACACACAGCAGAAGTACAATAAAAATCATCATCATGGCAGATTTCCACCAACACAGAACTGGATCTGTTCTGGTTCCAAGAACCTGTTTTTAAATCCCTTGGTACATTCTGGTCAACTTTCTTGGCAGGTTGATCGCAACAGGAGCAGAAACCCAGATATGGGAAATCAAAAGTGTAAACAACAAAAGCAATGTGCAGCAGTTAAAGCTCAACAGTGAAAGCAGGCCGGCGGTCGGCTCTTGTGCAGCGTACCGATGCAGCTTGAAGGAGTTGGCACAATATCTGTGTGTAGTTTCCTTCTCTAGGTTGCTGGGAAGGTTAACAATGGACAACGCTCCGAACGGACATTTCTAAAAACACAAACATCGCGTTATGGGAATAAACGGTAACATGTGACCAATCAGAAACTAAGATTTTGGGACTTCTACGTTTTCACACACAGTGAAACATGAAAATATATAAAAATCAAACGGACCTTGATGCAGATTCCACAGCCGATACACAGTGACTCTGAGATCCACACAATCTTACTCTGAGGAGTCACCTCGATGCAAAGCTTACCTACAGAAAACGTCACACACGTTTATATTTGGTCATCACAGCCCAGGCCCGACCCAGAACCCTGTACTCACCCATACGGACCACAGGACAGCTCTTCTTACACTCTTGACGACATTTCTTGGGTTTGCACTTATCGTGGTTGACGATGGCGATCCTAGTGTTTTTTTCCGCCATTATGAAGGGCAGGAATGATGGATGCTAGGATTGGTGGAGCTGAAAGACAGAGTCCAAAAAATAAATAAAAAACATCCACAAGTGTGTCAACTACCACCTAATACAGCTGCTTTCTTTACTGTCTTCTGTTTAAAACAGACTCAATCTGAGAGACTGGTTTTGACTGCAGGTTAACCATTTAGAGGTAATTTATGTACATCAGCAGGGGCGGTGGCCAAGTGCGGAAGGTCCCTGGTTCAAACCTCAACCCTGCCACATTTGTCCACGTAATGTGGACTTACTAGTCAATATCTGTGTTCATGACGCCAATAAAAACATCTGCTGTGAACCTCACCACCACTCCTGTCACTTTCACCATTTCACCAACAGGCGTCAATACGTGCCGTAGAACAAAGACGCAACTGCTGTGTGCACGACACTGTCCATATTTATTTTTATTTATACTACCTTATTTTTACTGTATTATTACAGCCTATCACGCCTCTGCCCCAAATTTGACAGTTAAATTGGACAATTTTCTTTAATCTGTTTAACTGAGATGATCCATGTCAACCATTAACTGAATATAATGGTTTTTCTTTTTTTTTTTCTTAAGTTCAACATGTGAAGTAGACAATAAGTTGTGCTTTTCTTTGTTTAAGCAGCTGCTGTTGTGACTGGTTTTTCCATTAAGGCCTGATGAGGAAGCATGAAAGCAACTTTGCATTTCCCACCAGACTCCATTTAATAATCCTTGTTTCTTGTTGACTAAGAACAGTGATCCTGCGTGCTGCAATCACACTGTCAAAAGTCTTTAAACAGTCACTAGTGTTTTTATTTACAATACGTCACACAACATTGGAACAATCCAGACCTTGTAATTACATAACGTAAAATTCTACATGTGATTTTTGTCCAGGGACGCATCGTGAATCCAAAGTCGGTATTAAACCCCATTAAAAGTCTTGACATGTGGATCAGTAGTATGCCGAATGAATGGCGGACATCTAACGAATAGATAACCTTCTTCAACGGTTTCCTTGTAGACATTTACAAATCAGATTGATCAACAACACTTTAAATTAGCCTATTTTTTATGTGATTCTGTAAAAGGGGATGCGTCAGAACTGGCAGCACTGTTACATATTAAATTTACGTGGAATTACCAGAAAACACTATTAACGTGGATTTAGAAATCTTCACTGGTAGTTACATGGTTTAACTTTACACTGAAATGTGTAATATTTATTCACTAGAGGTCGCTAACAAGTAGCTAATAATTAGCTTTCCTCCGTCACCAGCAGAGGCCCCGCATTCTTTTCTGATGTAATCTCACACAAGAGCAGGACTGTCATTTTAAGGACTAACCCTTCTCGGGCTCCAGGTAAGCAGCTCGGTTGGAGACAAACTAGAAGCGACGTTCCACACAGTTTGGGGCTTAATATTCTTTTTCTTCCAGCAACGTGCTCCGGCGCCGGCTGGAAAGACGGCACGGGCGACACGCACCCACTGTGCGACGCCAGCTGTGACGTCACTTACGCGCGACTTGGAATCGCCAAAAGTGCCAGATTCGAAACCAGGATCTTCGTTTTTTGTTAAAGAACGTCAAATTGGATGCACCGACAGAGTGGTTTGGCTACTTTTATTAACTGTCAGTGTAAGTATATTTTTTTTATCGTAACATAATGTTAGGATTGATAATCCAGCTAATGGACTTTGTTAACCACAGTTTGTCCGTTAAACGACCAACAGCTTCAAAACTCTGTTTTATTGTTTTTCATTACACTATTTTTAAGCAGTTTTAAAATGTTCACTTTCAAAAAGGTTTCAGAAACAAAGGGGGGAAAAAGCATGTTACCTCAGTAACACCCTGTGGCACCTCAGTGTCACCACAGTGTTACTTCAGTGGCATCTCTCTGTTACCCCAGTGGCACCCTGTGGCATCTCTGTTACCCCAGTGTTACCCCAGTGGCACCCTGTGGCATCTCTGTTACCCCAGTGTTACTTCAGTGGCATCTCTCTGTTACCCCAGTGGCACCCTGTGGCATCTCTGTTACCCCAGTGTTACCCCAGTGGCACCCTGTGGCATCTCTGTTACCCCAGTGTTACCCCAGTGGCACCCTGTGGCATCTCTGTTACCCCAGTGTTACCCCAGTGGCACCCTGTGCATCTCTGTTACCCCAGTGTTACTTCAGTGGCATCTCTCTGTTACCCCAGTGGCACCCTGTGGCATCTCTGTTACCCCAGTGTTACCTCAGTGGCACCCTGTGGCATCTCTGTTACCCCAGTGTTACTTCAGTGGCATCTCTCTGTTACCCCAGTGGCACCCTGTGGCATCTCTGTTACCCCAGTGTTACCCCAGTGGCACCCTGTGGCATCTCTGTTACCCCAGTGTTACCTGTGTGGCACCTCAGTGTCACCGCAGCTTCATCTCTGTTACCCCAGTGTTACTTCAGTGGCATCTCTGTTACCCCAGTGGCACCCTGTGGCATCTCTGTTACCCCAGTGTTACCTCAGTGGCATCTCTGTTACCCCAGTGTTACCTGTGTGGCACCTCAGTGTCACTGCAGCTTCATCTCTGTTACCCAGTGTTACCTCTGTGGCACCTGAGTGTTACCTGTTACCCCAGTGGCACATCTGTTACTTCAGTGACACCTGGTGTTATCCCTGTGTTACCACCATAATGCCCTGTAGCATTTAAGTATTTTCTTGTGTTGCCTCTTTGGCACATCAGTGCCACCTCACTGTTATGTCAGTGGCACTCTGTGGCACCTCAGATTGCTATCACACTGTCTAAACCAAAAGTGGAGATATTAAATTTAAATGTTTGGAACAGCCCATTCGCTTTCTTGGCGTTATTGCACAGCCTAGTGTTGGAGCCTCAACATTCATGCTCATTAAATAAGCCAGTTTCTTTAATAATCTTTGGTTCGATTGATGTGTTCACTTTTAACATATGTGACACTTTATTAAGTCATCACTTAACTTGTGATTGTGTTTTTTTTTCAGATATTCAAAAGATTTTCTTAAAGAGAGTCTGTGATTAAACTAAATAAATTCTGAAATTTTGGCAAATTATTACAGGATCAGGATGGCCACCACAAGTAAGACGCCACCTGGTGCCGACCCGAAGCAGTTGGAGCGAACTGGGACAGTGCGGGAAATCGGCTCCCAGGCAGTGTGGTCCTTGTCCTCCTGTAAACCAGGTGAGTCTCAAAGCCAGAGTGTGCGGTCATGTGACCTGTGTTCATTCCCCTGTGGTGTCTGATGTCTGTCCCTTCCCCGTCTCCAGGATTTGGCGTGGACCAGCTGAGGGACGATAATCTGGAGACATACTGGCAGTCTGACGGCTCGCAGCCTCACCTGGTTAACATACAGTTCAGGTAACGCAGACGACAAGCGTAAGATTTGGTTTATTTAGATGCTTTTAGTTTTTTGTTTTTATTGTGTGAAGGAGGAAGACTACGGTGAAGATGTTGTGCATTTATGCAGATTATAAATCGGACGAGAGCTACACACCCAGTAAGATCTCCGTCAGAGTAGGCAACAATTTCCACAACCTGCAGGAGATCAGGGTAACTCCTCTTCCTTCACCATGACTTCTCCTCCTCCCTCTAGCCCCACCCTCTTCTCCATGACTCCTCCTCTTGTTCCTTTGCAGCAGTTGGAGATGGTGGAGCCCAGCGGCTGGATTCACATCTCTCTGCTGGATCAGGTAACACTGATTTCACATGACCTTATGTGTCACGTGACTTGCATCCGATTTGCAAATCCGATCTCTTCACAAGTCTGTATGGCGCATGTTTCTCTGTGTGTGCGTTTCAGCAGTCCAACAAACCAATCCGAACCTTCATGATTCAGATCGCTGTGCTGGCTAACCACCAGAACGGCAGAGACACGCACATGAGGCAGATCAAAGTCTACACGCCGGTAGAGGAGAGCTCCATCGGCAAGTTCCCACGATGCACCACCACTGATTTCATGATGTACCGCACCATCAGGTGATCTGGGACAATGTCAACCTGCAGTGTGGACAAACCCAGGAAAAGGAAAAACAAGACTAATACATGGAGCTGTGGCCGTTACCTTGAGGGGGACTGACACAGACTAATATCTGGAACTGTGACTGTTATCTTGTCAGATGCTGATTGATTGTATATTGATTACCAAATAGTTTTTGTCAGTTTTTTCAAAGTATGTTACTGATATTTGAAACCTAAGTTGCCAATATGTAAATAAACATCAATAAACCTTAAGTTAGTTTGTGTTTTGTTTTTTTTCTCCCCTAAAATGAATGTTGCAAGTGGTGGAAAAAGAATGATCAATAAAACCCGTGGCTGTAGTTCAGCAGTCTAACCGGTAGAGGGAGGCAGCGATCAATAAATGATTCTGATGAACAGTGGAACGGGAAATCTTGTTGCTATAGTAACATTTTCTTTTATACTTTTCATTTATCCTTGTTACTTTTATTTCCTCCCTTATGCCACCTTTACTTTCAGAAATCTAAAATCTGCAAAAAAAAAAAAAAAAAGTTGTTTCGGCCTTTGAAGGAAAAATCTAGCACTCAACTGACGACTCAGCATTTTTATATATATAAAAAAGCTTTATTGATCATTTCCATCTCAGTTTTTCATATTTAAAAAAAGCTGAATACTTACATCCTCTGTGTATTTACAATATTTTACACAATTACATCATGACCTTGTCGCCTCTGCAGAAGTCAACTTCACAGAAACTGCAACTTGTTGCTAGGGCAACTATCATCCCAACCGCTGCTCACTGGCTGGAGTCGTTGCCTGGCAACAGAAGCTTATCGATTTAATATCTTAAGGGGAGTCACATTAAATTATTTACTTTTTATTAAATATTTTAGCAGAGTGGTGGGAGAAGAAACAAGCTGATCTGATTTTAAATTCTGAGATGATTGTGAGCGCTGGTATCAATCAAACCACGACTGGACGTTTTCCTGTTACATTTGCAGCACAAACATATTTTAAACAAACCTCAAAAGTCTGAGTGCTTTGGTCTTTTAGTTTACCTGAACATTAGTTGACTTTTGGCAGCCTGACAATCTGCATTCTGAGAGAAAAATATGCATAAATAAGAAATCAGTAATACACACTTTTTTCTTTTAATAGCATCACATCCTCTAAAAAAGTCACATTTGAAGTTATGGCACTGATCTAAAGATTTCATTTTTGTTTTTTTCAGGACTCATCTCCTCGTGCTCTCTATGACAATTTATTAGGACCACAAAAAAAAAAAAAATGAAAAAATATGTAAAACTTATAACGATAACAGCATTCAATTTAGAGAAGTGATACTATTATTAATTAATTATTAATAATAAGATATTACTGAATTATGAGTTTAAAATACAGTACTATCACAGAAATAAAATATAAGTAGCATAGCAGCATGATTTAAAATTATGAATATCTCCACCAAAGTCCACTAATCCACCAGATGTGATACTCTATCCAGATCAAACTGGAATTAGTCAGGTTCATGTCCTCCAACTTTTTGATTTGACAAAAATACTGTTAATTTTTTTTTAGTAATCCTGCTAAAAATTATATGTCAACTCAGGCTCAATGTGTTTGTTAATACAGTTTGAAAATTAATATTTCTAAAAAAAATTTCTTAAAGTGCATCTTTATTGTAATCGTGATGACATCACATCACACTGAAATCTCACAAGTTGTGGTTTAAATTCCCCTTGAAGAAAGAAAGGGGGCGCTGTTCAGCCTGAAATTATTTTTGCTACAACTTTAGTTTTTAATAATTAAAATGTGCACATTTTACAATGTCCCCAAAGTGACATTTAGTCAAAATATGGCCAAAAACGTCTATATGCTGGTCCTAGCTTCCAATATTAGCCATCAGCCTTAGCTGCTAATGTTACCGCACAGATTATTTAGCCATATCTGGGTATATCTAACATTTTAAATATGCAGCTGGACAGCAGAACAGAGAATTTTGATGTTAAAGTGATTTTAAATGTTTTTATCTTGTTCCAATCTCATTTAGCACCAGTTTTGACAAGTACAAATGTGAATTTCAACAGCTAAAATCAATCTGCGCTAACAAACTCAAAAATCCTGTCCTACTCACATCTTTATTCTTGAAACATCAGAGCCCTCTGACATGGGCCTAATATTCAATCAGAGTTTGGTGACAACAGTAAACCTTCAGTCCCAAAATTCCCAGTTAGTCTGCCTGAAATGGTGGTGGACGTCATGCTGTTTGTATTGCAGTTTTTAAACTAGAGCCCAACCGATGTGGATTTTTCTTTTTGGAAGGCCAATATGATACCCAGAATTTAAGAGTAAAAAAATTTACAAAACTGATATACGAGGTCTGTCAATAAAGTATAGGTCCTTTTTATTTTTTTCGAAAACTATATGGATTTCATTCATGTTTTTACGTCACACATGCTTGAACCCTCGTGCGCATGCGTGAGTTTTTCCACGCCTGTCGGTGACGTCATTCGCCTGTGAGCACTCCTTGTGGGAGGAGTCGTCCAGCCCCTCGTCGGAATTCCTTTGTCTGAGAAGTTGCTGAGAGACTGGCGCTTTGATCAAAATTTCTTCTAAACCTGTGAGACACATCGAAGTGGACACGGTTCAAAAAATTAAGCTGGTTTTT
This sequence comes from Thalassophryne amazonica, assembly GCF_902500255.1. Classification (NCBI taxonomy): domain Eukaryota; kingdom Metazoa; phylum Chordata; class Actinopteri; order Batrachoidiformes; family Batrachoididae; genus Thalassophryne; species Thalassophryne amazonica. Next base: position 27,755,310 of record NC_047125.1, on the reverse strand, counting down.
GGTGAAAATTTTAACAGCTGATGAGAGATTTTGAGGTGATACTGTCGTTTTAAGGACTTCCCACCGAGCGAGACGTCGCGCAGCGCTCCCAGGCGCTGTCGTCAGCCTGTTTCAAGCTGAAAACCTCCACATTTCAGGCTCTATTGATCCAGGACGTCGTGAGAGAACAGAGAAGTTTCAGAAGAAGTCGGTTTCAGCATTTTATCCGGATATTCCACTGTTAAAGGAGATTTTTTTAATGAAAGACGTGCGGGCGGATTGCAGCGTCGGCTCGCAGCCACCGCGACGCTCCGCCACAGGAAAACACCTCTGTTGGAAGCCTTAAGGACAAGTTGGAACATGTCCAGCTGTTAAACAATTTCTCATATACTCACTCCACTGAAAGCCATCAAAAGCCGCCTGGATTTTACAAATGGTTATCAACACGGAGGTGTTTTTCCTGTGCTGCCGCACCGCGCCGGCTGCGTCCCGATGCGCGGACCCGTCCGCACGTCTTTCATTAAAAAAATCTCCTTTAACAGTGGAATATCCGGATAAAATGCTGAAACCTTCTGAAACTTCTCTGTTCTCTCACGACGTCCTGGATCAATAGAGCCTGAAATGTGGAGGTTTTCAGCTTGAAGCAGGCTGACAATGGCACCTGAGAGCGCTGCGCGACGTCCCACTGCGTGGGAAGTCCTTAAAGCGACAGTATCACCTCAAAATCTCTCATCAGCCATTAAAATTTTCACGAAAACCAGCTTAATTTTTCGAACCGTGTCCACTTCGATGTGTCTCACAGGTTTAGAAAAAATTTTGATCAAACAAAGCGCCAGTCTCTCAGCAACTTCTCAGACAAAGGAATTCCGACGAGGGGCTGGACGACTCCTCCCACAAGGAGTGCTCACAGGCGGATGACGTCACCAACAGGCGTGGAAAAACTCACGCATGCGCACGAGGGTTCAAGCATGTCTGACGTAAAAACATATGAATGAAATCCATATAGTTTTTGAAAAAAATAAAAAGAACCTATACTTTATTGACAGCCCTCGTATCTCCTGGTATCGACAGAGAATTGAAACATGAACTTAAATAGTAATAACGATAAATATAACCAACAACCAACCAATGTACATCATGCTGTCATCTGGATTGGCAGTTACCGCATCTCATTGCTCAGCGTTTAAAAAAAAAAAAAAAAAAGACCTCGTATATTTTTGCCCCACCTAGCTGGCAGCATAGCGACCACTTGTCTCCTGCCACTGTAAAATGCCCACTTTGATCTTCAATGAATGGCAGCTGGTCACTTTGCTTCTGTCTCTTATAGGTAGTTATCAAGGGGCGATGGGGTCCCAGCCATGCTTGAAAGCATGTTGCTCAGCAACCTGTACTGGGCAAACTACATTAACACCATTTCCAACAGCAAGTGTTCTTTAAAGTTTTCCAGAAGAACAAAAATAACACAGATACTGATATATTGGTGTAAGGATCATATTGGCCGACTTTCAACCAATATATCAGTCAGGCTCTATTTTAAACATTAGCATTTGTAACAGAATTGCAAAAGTTCAAAAGAACTTATAAATTCAACAAAAATGGGTAACTTTGCCTCCAGCTAACATAAAGTTTAAAAACAGAAAACATGGCAAAACAGCTGCTGGTGTAACAAGGCATCCACATGCAGCGCCTTGACACCTCCAACAGATTTTTTCCACTTCACGTCACAATTTGGCATCAATGGGGTCAGAGGTCTGATACACCCATTAGACCCAGGACAGCAAAAGTCTATGCAGAAAACTGAATTTCACTATCTCACCTAGTTCCTGAGCTATGTTCATTCATATAATTTAGACAATGACCTCTCATTTGTACTTGACCTTTGACCTATGACCTTGATATGACCTGTGCTGAAAGAGGACGGTCCACTGAGCTGATACACCAAGTTTGGCTGAAATTGCTCTTTGCATTTTGAAGATATCACGGCTGGACAAGTAGCCTTTGAGTTCATGTTTCCACACCTTAAAGCTACAGCGCCCTCTTCTGTTGCCTCAAATAGTTGCTTGTGTGTCTCCAGCTGTCTTGAAGAATTAAACTGGTCAGTTTAAACAGTGTTGTCAACTTCCTGATGGCTTCAGCAGCAATAAAAGTGATTGTTCTGAACGTCTCTTACATTCACACGGTTAAGTCCCGCCACTCTGGGAAATGTACAATAGGAGGGTCACCCAAATACTTTAGTGTTTTGTTAGATTTTTCTTTTTTTTATTTTTGACAGATGCCACACATCTGTCAGACATTCATATGTTGTCACAGAAACGGTTTACATCCATGTATCCGTCCCTCAGATCCACATTCAGGTGTTGCCATCAGGCCGCGGTTTATCGTCCTTTTCTTGGTGGTTGTTTGTTTACCTGACTGTAGTGTCATTTTGTTGTTGTTTATGTCCGTGCAGCCATGCTATGGCGTTCATGTTGTTTCCTTACATTCTGTGGCGTAATGGCGGCTGCCTGTCAGTGTCAGTGGATCCACCTGTGACTTTGGTCAAAGATGTGCAGCTTTTGCTGTTAAAAATAAACAAACTCCACACCCCCATCTCTGCTTGATGACATCACCATCCTCACCCTCAGTTTGTCTCTTTCTTCATGTCCTCCAGATCGAAATCTAGGACCAGCAGTTTGGTTTCCTCTGTGCCGTTCCGGCTCCCGGCAGCGCACACCAGCCGAGTGTCTGATGCTCTGATTCGCCAAACTACGCCGCCTGCAGGGAAACGTTCAGAGTCACGTATCTGGGACGGGTCCACATACAGAGAGCGTGCCATCGCTGTGCCGCGCTCACCTGATCCACGGCTCTGCAGCACCACCACATCTCGCACCCAGGCTCCAGTCCACAGGTCCCACAGTTTGACCGTCCCGTCATCAGAGCTGGACAAAACCAGGCCGCGGCAAAACTGCAAACACGTCACCGCCGACTGATGTTTGTTGGAACCTGGAGGAGAGAAAGAGTCACACAGTGACCTTTGACTTCCTCTGGTACATCGTCTATACCTGCCTGACTAAAACAGGCAACGATACCTGAGGGATTCCACGATATAAGCTGGCACTTTACTCAAACAACTACAAAAATAAGTCCAGAATCCGCTTATCCAGATTGTAAAGAGCGGAGGCTGTAACATCATGCCGCAGCTCTGCGGAGGAGACGGGCAAAAGACGTATAAATGGAGGGAAACCTGATCCAGTCTCACAGGAATTGAACTCTCACTCACTCTTTGCAGCACATAGTCAGTGTGTCTCCCGCTCTTTGCAGCATAGTCAGTGTCTCTCCCGCTCTTTGCAGCATAGTCAGTGTCTCTCCCGCTCTTTGCAGCATAGTCAGTGTCTCTCCCGCGCCTTGCAGCACATAGTCAGTGTCTCTCAGGTGCCTTGCAGCACATAGTCAGTGTCTCTCCTGCATCTTGCAGCACATAGTCAGTGTCTCCCCTGGGCCTTGCAGCACATAGTCAGTGTCTCTCCTGCGTCTTGCAGCACATAGTCAGTGTCTTCCTCTGGCCTTGCAGCACATAGTCAGTGTCTCTCCCGATCTTTGCAGCACATAGTCAGTGTCTCTCCCGATCTTTGCAGCACATAGTCAGTGTCTCTCAGGTGCCTTGCAGCACATAGTCAGTGTCTCTCAGGTGCCTTGCAGCACATAGTCAGTGTCTCTCCTGCGTCTTGCAGCACATAGTCAGTGTATCTCCTGCGTCTTGCAGCACATAGTCAGTGTCTCTCAGGTGCCTTGCAGCACATAGTCAGTGTCTCTCAGGTGCCTTGCAGCACATAGTCAGTGTCTCTTCTGCATCTTGCAGCACATAGTCAGCGTCTCCCCCGCACCTTGCAGCACATAGTCAGTGTCTTCCTCTGGCCTTGCAGCACATAGTCAGTGTCTCTCCCGATCTTTGCAGCACATAGTCAGTGTCTCTCCCGATCTTTGCAGCACACAGTCAGTGTCTCTCCCGATCTTTGCAGCACACAGTCAATGTCTCTCAGGTGCCTTGCAGCACACAGTCAATGTCTCTCAGGTGCCTTGCAGCACACAGTCAGTGTCTCTCAGGTGCCTTGCAGCACACAGTCAATGTCTCTCAGGTGCCTTGCAGCACACAGTCAGTGTCTCTCAGGTGCCTTGCAGCACACAGTCAGTGTCTCTCAGGTGCCTTGCAGCACACAGTCAGTGTCTCTCAGGTGCCTTGCAGCACACAGTCAGTGTCTCTCAGGTGCCTTGCAGCACACAGTCAGTGTCTCTCCTGTGTCTTGTAGCACATAGTCAGTGTCTCCCCGCACCTTGCAGCACATAGTCAGTGTCTTCCTCTGGCCTTGCAGCACATAGTCAGTGTCTCTCCCGATCTTTGCAGCACATAGTCAGTGTCTCTCCCGATCTTTGCAGCACATAGTCAGTGTCTTCCTCTGGCCTTGCAGCACATAGTCAGTGTTTCTCCTGCTCTTTGCAGCACATAGTCAGTGTCTCCCCCGGGCCTTGCAGCACATAGGCAGTGTCTCTCCCGATCTTTGCAGCACATAGTCAGTGTCTCTCAGGTGCCTTGCAGCACATAGTCAGTGTCTCTCCTGCGTCTTGCAGCACATAGTCAGTGTCTCTCCTGCGTCTTGCAGCACATAGTCAGTGTCTCTCCTGCGTCTTGCAGCACATAGTCAGTGTCTCTCCTGCGTCTTGCAGCACATAGTCAGTGTCTCTCAGGTGCCTTGCAGCACATAGTCAGTGTCTCTTCTGCATCTTGCAGCACATAGTCAGTGTCTCCCCCGCACCTTGCAGCACATAGTCAGTGTCTTCCTCTGGCCTTGCAGCACACAGTCAGTGTCTCTCCTGCGTCTTGCAGCACATAGTCAGTGTCTCTCCTGCGTCTTGCAGCACATAGTCAGTGTCTCTCCTGCGTCTTGCAGCACATAGTCAGTGTCTCTCAGGTGCCTTGCAGCACATAGTCAGTGTCTCTCCTGCGCCTTGCAGCACATAGTCAGTGTCTCTCCTGCGTCTTGCAGCACATAGTCAGTGTCTCTCAGGTGCCTTGCAGCACATAGTCAGTGTCTCTTCTGCATCTTGCAGCACATAGTCAGTGTCTCCCCCGCACCTTGCAGCACATAGTCAGTGTCTTCCTCTGGCCTTGCAGCACACAGTCAGTGTCTCTCCCGATCTTTGCAGCACACAGTCAGTGTCTCTCAGGTGCCTTGCAGCACACAGTCAGTGTCTCTCCTGCGTCTTGCAGCACATAGTCAGTGTCTCTCCTACGTCTTGCAGCACATAGTCAGTGTCTCTCCTGCGTCTTGCAGCACATAGTCGGTGTCTCTCCTGCGTCTTGCAGCACATAGTCGGTGTCTCTCCTGCGTCTTGCAGCACATAGTGTCTCCCCGCACCTTGCAGCACATAGTCAGTGTCTTCCTCTGGCCTTGCAGCACATAGTCAGTGTCTCTCCCGATCTTTGCAGCACAGTCAGTGTCTCTCCCGATCTTTGCAGCACATAGTCAGTGTCTCTCCCGATCTTTGCAGCACATAGTCAGTGTCTCTCCCGATCTTTGCAGCACATAGTCAGTGTCTCTCCCGATCTTTGCAGCACATAGTCAGTGTCTCTCCCGATCTTTGCAGCACATAGTCAGTGTCTCTCCCGATCTTTGCAGCACATAGTCAGTGTCTCCCCCGGGCCTTGCAGCACATAGGCAGTGTCTTCCTCTGGCCTTGCAGCACATAGGCAGTGTCTCTCCCACTCTTTGCAGCACCATCAGCGTCTCCCAACACTCTTTTTGCAGCACATAGTGAGTGTCTCTCACCTTGCAGTGTATGGAGACACTGTCCTGTCCGGACGTCCCACACTCTGACGGTCGAGTCAGCGTTCCCAGACACCAGAATGTTGTCACGTAGTTCCATGCCACTGGTCAGTGACTGGTGACCTGTCAGTGTGTGGACACACCCACCTGCACAGGACACACCCACTTTAATAATTCTTGCATTTAAGTTAGTTTTATTGTAAGCTGGTTTTATTTTATTTTCAAAATATATTTATATTTTTTAATATGACAAAATCATCTTTACTCATAATTTAAAATACTGTATTGTAAACTTTACCCGTTTCAGCGTCCCACACTCTGATAGACGTATCCAATGATCCACTGACCACAAACACACCGTCAAACTGGACATGAAATGAGAGAAAGAAAACAGTGACTGAACCACGTAATAAACCGTTGAAGACATTTCCACTGATAAATTTTAGTACCTGCAGCGAGTACACTCTGTTGGTGTGTCCCTGCAGCGTGTGCAGACACGCCTCCGTCTCGGGGTCCCAGACTTTCACCATGTAGTCATAACCGCCGGACACCACACGGCACCCGTCGTACTGCACGCAGCGCACCGCCGCCATGTGACCTGTCAGCACGTGCTCACAGCGACCCGTCGACACGTCCCACATGCGCAGCGTGGTGTCCCGAGAGCCAGAGACCACCCTGAGAGAAAGTGACATCACTGAAGTGTCGTCCAATCAAGTCACTCCAATACTGCTACAGTATGTTTACGCTGACACAGATCCATCATTTCTGTACATCATTGTGCGAATGTCGTGAATTTTTAAATTTAGGTTTTCTGAGGTTGTCTCTCCTACTCAGCCTGCACAGTTCACTATTTTTGTGCGTTTGCCACTAAACTGTCTCAAACATTCATTTTAAAGTTTTTCTGGTGACATATTACTATTAAAAATTTATATTCATAAAATAAAAATATAATTAATATATTAATATATATTGATTAATATATACAGTAAAACTTGCATATAATGGATTCAGGCAGACCAGTAAATTTTGTCCGTTAAAATCGAAATCCGTTATACGTATAAAACAGACAAAACCTGTTATATACATGTAACGGATTAGTTACAGCCAGAAGGCGCCAAACGATCTTCGGGGAATCCCCAGCTCCAATTACGCATATGGTTTTCCTTGATTAAAAGGCTGACCTTGAATCAGGACCTGCCGGGTCAAAACTTAGTCTAAAAAAAAAAAATGAACACCTGCCTTAAATAATCGCGGGACATTATGTGCATTAAAAAGATTACATTTAGTCGAGTCACTCTTTTTTCTAAGTTAGCTGCAGAGTAGCACCTTATTTATGCTTCTGCAACTCTTTAATTCTGTGGCCATGCAATGACGTCGACCTGCGTGTGACCCTTTTAAAGTTCTCTGTTGCGTCTTTCTGCAAATACAGCAGGAACAGTGGCTTTTTCTGGATTAATTTGTCCCTCAATGAGCTCCACGTCTTTATATAATCATCAACCTCAAAACCAACGGTACGGTACGTATAATTTCCCTCCATGAATTGCGGGTCATGTGAGTGTATTTTTCTGACTCCGTGTTGTTAAATTGGTCATATTTGTGGACTTTTCTGCCAAACGTATTTGGTCCAGAATCAAAATGTATTCAGCGTGCGTACTGCAAAAACGATTAAAATATGACGGGAGAGGAAAGAGTGAAAACGTAGAAGTGACAAATCACAGCTCTTTGCTGTCTCTGTCATTTATGAGGTGCACATCAGGCTCCGGAGAGGGTTCGCAGCCACACAGACGGCTCCAATCTAAAACGGCTTGGTTCGTCACACCCAGGGATAGGTGTGAAACTTAACACCATACGAGTATTACAGTGCAGGCAACAAGCTGCATTTTGTTAATAATCACCAGCCTTGAATTACGCCCTGCCTCCTTTGGGCACCGGGTCTGAGCATGGTTTGAAAAAACAAACAGTTGGTCTTTTTAATGATGGAAGTACAGCCCCACTTTCCTTGAATCGGTGCGTGTCGGTGCTGAACTTCATTTCTTACCTCTGTTACTGGGCACGTCCAGGCTGCTTGGTCCCGTACATGCGAGGGGTTTTTAACGGAAACACATTACGATGGGGCGGGATGTTTTGTCCAATGTGAACGAAAATCCGTTATATACTTTATACCAGTGATTCTCAACCGGGGTGCCGCGATTGATCGTCAGGGGTGCCGTGGGTATTTTTCATATTCGCGATTACCGTGAATTATTTATTTTATCCACAAAGCATAAAACGACTCAGAATCTGACGTCAAACGTGCTGCAGCCACGCTCTCGTCTTAAGGTGGGACAATAACAAGGAGGCTGACGGCTGATTAAAACAGTGCCGTCTTCTTCAAAAGCCGTCTAAAATGTCGGTGTGTGTGTGTGTGCCTGTGTGTGCGCACGCAGAGTTAACAGGCTGCAGACTGCGAGGGAGGGGGTGTGTGAGGGAGATTCCTGAATGCAGGCGCGACACGTTCAGTGCGCAGCGAGCGCGGAGCAGAGAGAGGATTTTAACCCGAGGGAACGTTAACAAAACGGAAACGTGAAGCTGCCTTTACTTCTCTCTGAACTTTCTCTAAAGGTGTGATTCTGCCGTTACCGTCCTGTTCACACCATGTGCGCGTCGTATGCTGAATTTATCATGAGATGAAATAAACGGTCAAATATCTTTAAAAACATATTTAAAAAATGCGAATATATGAATGAACTGAGCCACAAAAAAAAAAACAATGTTCAGACGCACAGATCACAAAAAGCAGGTGAGAACTCTGAACTTTAACAGCTGTTATTTTCCAAAGGTATTTAAATGTTCAATCTTGAGCTTAATGCAGTGTTTAAGCACAAAACGTGACTGATGAGGAGAAACAATTTCAGAAATGCAACAGAAACAACCACAAATCAGAAAAAGTTGGGACTGTATGTAAAATGAAGATAAAAATAAAAATTGCACCATTCCCAGTTCCTCCACTCACAGAAGCCAAACGTTCTTCCAGAGTTGTGTAATTATACTACAATAGTAGAATATAAAGAAGGGGGAAAAAAAGAAAAAAAATAGACAATATATTCGTCAATCGCAATTATTTGTCTGACAATTAATCGTCTCCAGAAATTCCTAATCGTGACAGCCCAACTTGAGATCAGAGCGCAAAATGCTTGAGGATTTTCGAAATGCTGTGTTTTTTCTGTATCGATTTTCTATTAATAATAATAATAATAATAATAATGATATTTGGGTTTTGCGCAAAACCAGAGGTAATAGTATTATAATATTATTTTGGTTGGTGGTGTACCGCAGGATTTTGTAAATATAAAAAGGGTGCCGCGGCTCAAAAAAGGTTGAAAATCACTGCTTTATACAATATACTTTCTTACATCATATGGAAAACCATACAGAAGCACTGGGACTTTTGCAAATATCCAGTTTTTAACGATGACGGTATAGGCAAGTTTTATTGTATTACATAAAAATAAATTAAAATATAAAATTTCATTATATTAATATATAACACATATATTACCATAATAAAAATATTAATACAGATAAATAAAAGAAAATATGCAAAAAAAAAAAAAAAACCCAAACCATCTTGACTGCACCGTATACATGTGTACATATGGTGTATGTTTTTTAAAGTGTGTATTTAAGCTGCGTGTGTGAGTTTTGGTTCATGTACTGTGTAAACTGTGCCTGTGCGGTTGTAGGTGTGTTATCAGTTTCTGTATTCTGAGGAGTTCCACTGGTTACCATGGAGACATGCAGAAAGCAATGTGCATGCGCGTCATCGTGCATGTATATAAATCTGTGTGCAATTTTTTTAAAGTGCGGTGTAAGTGTAACATTATTTCTGGTTGTCATGGAAACAAATGCAGCAAAAAGAAAAAAAAATGTCAGTCGTTCCAAAAGTGTGTTACCGGTTGCCGTGGAGATGCATGCAGCGCACGGTGGATGTGTGCCCGTACAGCGTGTGCACACACTCCCCGCTCTCTGCATCCCAGACCCGCAGTGTCCGGTCAGTAGAGCCACTAATCACCGTGGCGACCGCCATCTGACTGCACCAGACGCCGCCGGTGTGTCCCGACAACGTCCGCAAACACTGAGACAGACAAAGAGATGGACAGACAGAGGAGCCGTGTGTGTTTTTCCCATGTGCAGCAGAGTCATTCCACTTTTGATGAATTGTGCTTGTGTGGCCCCTCAATGGGGCCCGACCCACACTTTGACTTTTAACCCCCCCCCCCCCCCCCCCCCCCCCCGAGTCCTCACGAGACTAGACAAACAGGAATCACTCTGTGTGCGTGTGTGTGTCAATATTTGTTCCACTTTCACAGCTAGCCTTGAGACACTCTGGGAATTTCACCTTGAAGGCGTTGTAGTGCTGGTTGCCAAGGCAACAGAGGGAAACTTTGCTTTGACGACTGTTGTAGAGAAACGGAGGGCTGCAGTGCGCCTCAACGCTACGGCACGACACCGACACACGTGCACACAGTGGGCCAGTGTTCGTGTAACGAGAGAGACAGAGCGCGTCTCATCCTCCCTTCAGGCTATATGTGTGTTTTTCTTTCTGCAGGGAGCGCACGAGTCTAACGAGCAGGTCGAAACGGAAGCAAACGCAGGCGTGGCTGGAAAGAATGTTCAACCGAAACCAGATGCACACAAAGACAGAGTGTGTGTGTGTGTGTTTGTTTGAGAGGACTTATTATGATAAGGCCAACACGCCGCTATAGCTTTGGTGTCATGATCCTCCTGACCCCCGAAGCAATGAAAACAGAAGGCGCTGCCACAAAATTCTGCTCTACTGACGTAGAAACTGCAGCAAAATCACATCAATACAGTTTGCATCTGGACTAGTTTAAAAATAATAATTTTCTCCCCCACTGCTACAGTGACTCATCGAAGCAGCTAGCTATGTGCTCCTGAACACGTAGCTAGCGCAAATCAAACTAGCTATGTGCTCCTGAACACGTACCTAGCGCAAATCAAACTAGCTATGTGCTCCTGAACACGTACCTAGCGCAAATCAAACTAGCTATGTGCTCCTGAACACGTACCTAGCGCAAATCAAACTAGCTATGTGCTCCTGAACACGTAGCTAGCGCAAATCAAACTAGCTATGTGCTCCTGAACACGTACCTAGCGCAAATCAAACTAGCTATGTGCTCCTGAACACGTACCTAGCGCAAATCAAACTAGCTATGTGCTCCTGAACACGTACCTAGCGCAAATCAAACTAGCCATGTGCTCCTGAGCACGTAGCTAGCGCAAATCAAGCTAGCTACGTGCTCCTGAGCACGTAGCTAGCTCAAAGCGAGCTCAAGCTCGCTGAACCCACTTACAAATATCTGATTTTCTGGAATAGAAGTTTCAGGGATTATTTAAAAATTATTATTATTTTTTACTAATTTTGGAATTTCTGTGACATATACGACTTGTGCGACTTGTATATTGAAAAATCACATTTATTACTACTGCTACTATTACTACTACAAAACTCCAACAAAAAAGAAACTACAACAGTCCTCAAAAATCCAAAATTAAAGTGCTGATGAAAAGGAAAAAATAATAATCAAATAGACATTTTTATTGTAGGTATTCCAAATTTGTGCATCAGCAATCAGTGATCATCTGCATCAGTTAACATCCAACATGTTGTCCATCGCACATTTATTTGTCTCTTTTTTTTTTGGAATTTGAAAGTCGTTATGGTAAGTAACAGCGCATACTGTGGTGTGCACATGTGCTACACTGAGCTCTGGTCAGTTGCTAAACTGGACCTCAGGGAAACAAAGAGTTAAAAAGTTAATTCCACCTACAGATAAAAAACGGCAAGTTATACTCTGTAAGATACGGTAAGCCATGTACTGGATAAAGGTTAGGTCAAGTCTAGAAATATGCGCTTGTCATTGCATAGACCACAATATAACAGTAACCCGTCCATTCCCACCTCTCCAAAGTAACCATCTATCTGCTACAGGCAGGTGAAACATGAGCGCGTCTCTGGCCGGGGTTATCAACACTGAGGCATCTGCGTGCTGGATCACATCCAGAGAAACATGCCACATGCTCATCACCTCCTTCTTAGCATTGCCTCAATTCAAATGAAGACCTTTGGAAACCACACCCACAAGACTTTGGCAAACAGAAAAGTCATCGTCAGCTTTCCCACAAACGTACGCCGCCTCAGAAACGAGAACTTCCTTTTACCTTTCCCGTTATAGCCGACCAGACTTTGAGAGTGTTGTCATCAGATCCACTGACAATCAGATCACCGCTAAACTGGAGACAGGTGATGACATGATCATCATGACCTTTCAGCACCTGGAGAGAAGCTGTGATGAGTTCAATGGCATTCCGTACATATATGTGTAAAACGTCGCTTGCTGAGTCAGCAAATGTGGCTACCATGGGTTCCTGTGTCTCGCCACTCCTCCAGTTGTTTTCAATGCGGTGCTGTCTGATGTATGCCGACTTCCATGGACTGATGGCGATGCTGGGCCTACTGCACTTTCTGCGTGCAGATGATTCACACTCAGATATACCTGAATAGAGGCACGTTGGGCACCACATGTTACCAACAGCATTGCTGCAACGCGTGCAGTTGAGTACTAGCAAAATCCTACTTAAAATAGCCAGACAAAGTCAGTGCGCTAAAAAGGGTGGACAGCTTGGTCGCACACCAGGTCATTTCTTCTTCTTTGGTGGATTTTTATTGCATTTTACTGCACTCTTCTGAATTTCTAACAAGCTCATGGAATGTCAACCACACCTGCTCCTAATTTCCAGTGTGCAAATCCCTGCAACAATCCCAGACATGTCCAGTGAGTGGCACACAGGCATATGGGATAATCCATTCATAAACAAATGCAATATTTTTATTTTATTTTATTATCGCTTTATGGATTTGGTGCAAGAAAGTTCACCCAAAGTTTAATCACTTTATTCTCATTTTACGCCGTTTTAATTTGGAGACTTGTTCGGGGGGGGTGACTTGGTTGGCGCCACTGAAGGCATGAACCTACCAAGGGGGGGTCAAGGCTAGGCTCCCCTGGAAAAAAAAAAAAAAATCTATAACTTTTCCCTGCATTCTAGGGCAATCTGGGAAGCGAAAAATGTTTTTAATACACAATTTTTATTTTAAACAATGAAAATCTAAGTGTGCATGCAGCAGCATTCATCAATCCACCTTTTGTTCAAACAAAGACCTTTGCCATATTTTATCACACCTTTGGACAGCAGCTTAGGTGGTGGTGGTGGCGGGGGGGTGCAACCCTCTCAACCCCCTTCTAGAGCCGCCACTGTGTTCTTTTAGCATGATAATAAATCTGGTAGGGAGCGACTTATTCATTCACCCACTGCATTTTACAGTGTGCATGCATTCCTAGGCTTTTACCAAAGCCTAGGAATATCCCATGTTTAAGGTTTGAGGGGTAATAATGTTTGGGGGGCATGTGCACCTGCAAGTGCTGATCATTAAAATCTTTCAGCTCTTCTATCTTCATTAATATGGAACAGATGTGCAGCTGGTTTATATTCTAATGGCGCTAACGTTAGCGTGCTCCTGCAGGTATTACGCTGCCCGTAGCATTAATACAAACTAGCCTCCACTGGCTGACTTGCAGTTAGCAACGCCTGCATTAGTATGGCTGTGGCGTGGCGCAAACGCTGCTCATCGGTATGGCTGCTGGGTGCCGGTCGTGAATCTCGGCTGACTGGCAGAACGCCCAGACAGAGAGTGAGAGAGAGAGAGAGAGAGCGAGAGAGAGAGCTGCTGCATTGCGCTGAATGAAGGTGGACTGAGTGAATGTGTGCAGCTGGATTTGAATGCTGCACGCAGGTTAAAATGGAAAAGCCATCGCCTGTATGTGCAATCTGCACTTTACATTTCCACCTGCAGTGTGCCTGCTCAGAGTAAAGAACAAAAGCAAAAAAAATCTTAAAAAAAACAAAACATCGATGTTTAATCTATTCCAAATATACAGAAAATCATTTATCGTAGTCTGTCAAAAAAAACAAAACGCAAATGACAAAGGAGAATCCGGCAGTGGAATTTTCCAAAGAATACATCTTTTTTCTTTTTTTTTTGTAATTTGCACCGAACTGGTCAAGATGCAAAATATCCACTGACATATTCCACGTAAATATCTCACATGGAGCTTTGTTTTGATATTCATAACCTCATTTATGCTCAACATTAAATGCGGATATGGGCGGAGCCTTCTGTTCACGCTCTGCGATAACGTCGTAGGTATTGGCGTTGATTTTCTGACAGCTTACGATGTTAAAACGCAGCAACACCACCTGAAATCGTGGAGGCAGCATAGCCACCTTGACATGAAGATACAACCTTAAAGCGAGGACTGTTAGCATCAATCACCTCCATCAAAACCACTTCCTACTCTTTTGTCCTCAATACATTATTACAATCTGTTTGACTGATGCTACGTTTAATTATGTCAAAAAGTTTTCAAGATAGTCTGCAGTGCCCTCTAGTGGATGTTTTACTTTACATGCATGCCAATGTGAAGGACGTATATTAGTATGTGGGCAGTGATGTTACACTGTTTAAAATGCATGTGATAGACTTACGCAAACTAAATGTGAACAAGCGTGAGACCACAAAAGCAAACGCTGTATTAGCTAACCTCGGGACGGAATAAAAATCTACTACATTCTGCTCTACCCAAGTGTAAATTGTTCCACAGCCACACTGATAAGATTGTAATATGTGGCTGGATACTAAAATACACCTGTTTCAGTTTAACAATAAATAATTCAGGTAGTACGCAAGCTAGCTAACCAGGCTAACCCATACTGTACAACCAGCGTGCTTCGACAGTTGACCTGTAGCTGGGTCAAACTGATTTATAGTCTAACAATATGCATTTATTGGGTCAGTAATTTCACAAAATAATTAAACCTCACAGTTATTACTTTACGCGTTTATGCACAATGATTAGCTCAACACATTAGCCATAGCGGAACCCATATTCCATTGCATTAACTTTGCCATTCCCAAGTTTCATCAGGTAGGTTCCAGTTCAATAAGCGCCGTCACAGCGTTAGCATTTACCTTCCTCGCGACACTTTTCCCGCCACAGCAGGTTGTCCTCGGCCAGGATCCTCCAGTACCTGCAGGTCTGAGCCGCCTGCAGCAGGTCTCTGGGAGCCAGGAAGGTCAGCACGTACAGAGCCAGCTAAAAAAACAAAAGACCGCATTTACACATCGCACAAGTATGTCTTGTTAAACCCACGTGTGCTCTCCCACGGTTTACACGGGTACCTCTTTAGGCAGCAAGGATATGAAGTCTCTCTGGAATTGTGGCTCGATAACCTGCATCATGTGCTTCACCTGACTTGTCTCGCATCTGTCAATCAACTCGTCCAGAGCCAGTAACCTCTCGGGACCGGTCCATGTCTGTAGGATGAAACAAACTAGAAAATGTGGAGGAAGAAATTTAAGGATACCGCTTCTGGATCTTTCAAAGTGTAATGGGGCTTTTTTTTTTTCAAAAGGTTTTCTGTCACTTTTAAATTGATCATCTTGAAGCCTTTTTAGAATTGTTACACCGGTAGGTTATCTCTAATTTATCTATATTTAAAACAGTTTAGTTGATTTTGATGTTGGTTTGGGCGTGTTCAAAGCCAGCGAGAAAAGGGATTTAGAGGCATAAATTCTGCACTCGTGGTGACATAAAACCAGTTTAAGAGGAGTAACAGGAAGACAGAGGACAGGAAGGAGAGGAACAGTAGTACCCTGTAAGTCAATAGCAAACAGTATTTTTGGTATTTATATTTGTGTATTTATAATTATATTTGCAAATTGCTTTTTATTTTCACTTACGATACTCTGTGTGCGTCTTACCCTTTGTGCTGCTATACAATGCTGCTGGAACCTCAATTTCCCTGAGGGAGTCTTCTCAAAGGATTACTAAAGTTCTGTCTAATCTAATCCAATTTGTCCTTTGTCAGATGGTTAGTTCCAAAGAATAGATGGATTGAAATCTGCATGTTACGTCGCTGCAGGACGAGACCTGTACCTATTACTCCATCACTGGATGCTAAATGCAACACAGACCGTTGTTACTACAACAAGAATTAATTATGCAAATAGAAGAGCACACAATTCTACCTAATCCAAGTAAGCCACCAAATTTTACTTTGGACCATTTGTAGTCCTGTTGCTAATTCTTCACATCTCTTCACTGTAACAGATTCAGATCCTGATCCTAAAGCAGAAGAAAGAACTTCTTTCTTCTGCATCAGCGGACTGGATTGAAATCAACAAAATGAACCGTCTAACTTTGTTCAAAATTATATCTAAAGTTGTTGGAAGGTGATTGGTGAAATCGCTGGAGAGTTACTGTGAGGGAGCAATTTTCAAATGGTGCCAAATGGTTCCACATCCAAGGCCCATTTTCAACATCAGCCTTCCTCTTGCTAACACCAATGTACGCACCAATTTTGAAATCAAGAAGTCATAGCATTGTTGAGTTATCATGCAGAAACCATTTTCAAATGGAGCCAACTGGTGCCATGATTAGGAGGAACCTAAAGCCCATTTTCAGTACCAGTCTTCAAGATCGCTGTGATCAAGCCACATACTTAATTGCGAGCGAATCCTATAAAGTGATGAAGGGTGATCAACAGAATGCAGATCCTGTCCCTAATCAAGAGTAAAATGTAAATGTTTGTTTCGATTGATGAAGTTGATCATGGCATCAAGTGTTGGGGAAATCAGGTCCAAACAGTTTTTGTAATTCTGCCCTTTTTTTTGGGGGGGGGGGGGGGGGCAACATTGTTCCATACATTTCCCAAAAAAGTTGGGGGGGGGGGGGGGGGGGGGTTATATAAACTGCGCTACAACGTGAGAAATATTTCTGCATTCTAACCTGGAACGTATGCAGCCAATCCTGCAGGCCAGATGGGGGCGGACCCGAAGTGACGCGCCGCCGTTGAGCTGAATGCCCATTGGCCAGCCGCAGGTCACCAAATGTGGTGGGTGTGGCCTGAGCCAGATGAGAGGGGCTGACGGGAAGGGAAAAACAAACAAACAAACAAACAAAAAATCATCTGTAGCAGTTAGCATTTTCACGCTGATAAATGAATGCAAAAAAAAGGGGGAAGCAAATATAAAAACTGTGATGATCTAGCAGTCAAAGAAAAATAAACTAACCTACAACAAAAGTAACATCATACCTGAGGTAACTGCCTTTGCAGTGCTTCTTCCCTGAAGGGAACGGCCGTCCGTCGGGACCATGGTCCAACTTCCTCTTCATCTGGTGATTAAACAGCAGAGACAACGTGAGAGAAAGATGATGTTTTCCTGATAACGGCGGTCACAAAACCGCCAGTGGTCAACCATTCAGGTTTTACCTTCAACTCAAAGCACACTGACACTGTTCACTGATGTTGCGAAAAAAAAAAAGCAGCAGTTGGACCCTGAGCTTCAAAGGATCCTAATTTGTCCAAAAGGCATCTGGACATGAGTGATTTGATAAGTCAAAGTAATTTTATCAAGACAGATTATGGCTACTGTTGACCTTTGAACTAAAAAAAAATAAATAAATCAAAACCAACAGTATGACTTTGAGCATCTAGTTTTATTAAGGATATGTAAGCAGTAGGCTTTTATTTATTTATTTTAAATAAAGATGATGTGCCCAGAATGCAAACTGTGAGAAATTGCAGGGTTTCTTTTCTTTTCTTTTTTTTGCACTTCTGAAATTGACCAACATTTCAGGAAGTGTGCAGCATGCTCCCGGTGGCAGAAGGTGGTGCTGCAGCCAACGTCTCCGCCACCTCGCAACTTTGCATCTTATTTTCTCTGAATTGGTTTCAGGTGAGGATAAGGGTGTTATTTTTCTGAAATGTATTTAAAAAAAAAAAAAATGTGTAAATTTGAACACTACTTTTACTGCTGGACCACAGTGTTGCACACTTCTGGAAGTCTTGCCCAACAGCAGTCACGCCAGTTCAGCAATAACCCAAACTTTTTTTGCGCTGAGGAGGAAAGACGATAACTGAAACTAAGCCGCTGTGCAGCTCTGATATGGATGCAGCTGGTTTTCAAACGTACAAACTGCTGCATCACCTGCTCCCGCCCGCGCTGCAGACCACGCCGCTCTGAATCAGCTTTCTGTCTGTCAGAGCAGGAATGCAGAAAATCAGAGGAATGTCGCCAGTGCAGCGCTGGTCTAATTTAAAAGCAGCACACAGCGAACAGGCTGCTCACAGTGGGATGGCATGCACGACTGGAGGGCAACGTCAGAATGTTTCAGAGAGTCATACATGACTGTAGCGTGCGTGCTGCAGAGCGCAGTCTGAGCTCTAACACTCCCACCCAATAAAATGCAAACATGCTATTACTTTGGAATTTTTTTGTGTATGTGTGTGTGTTTATTCATTCTTGAGAACATGATTACTAACATATCATGCAATGTGATGTGCTCCCCGCTCCCCATTTCAATTATTTCATTATTAAAGAAAGTATTTTGTAAAAACAAAGTCTGAGCAAACTGGAAAAAAAAAAAAAACTGACGCCCCCAGGAACCTGTGAAATTTCACCTATTGTTTGTCATGTGATATGTATGATTCTTATCAACATCAACCAATTCCCTTTTTAGAAATAATCAATGGGAAATTCTGAGAAGGGGAAAAAATAAAAAAATAAAAATGGTCATTTGGAACCCACAACCTCTGGCACTGGTTTAAACTGAAAACTTGAACTCAATCTGCTGCTCTTTTTAAGATCAAACAGCACTTTTTAAACATGTCGTTGGTAGTTATTAACAGATGTCACGACAGCGTGGATTTCATTAGAAGAAACAACAAAACTACTTCGGGGGCCTAAAAACTTCAACATTTCTGTTCTGGTGTCTGTGTTTCATTAACATGCTTTATAGGAGAAATAAACACAGGCTGGTATCTCATTGAAAATAAAGATATTTTACAATACTTTATGATATTAATATGTTACCATAAGGAATTCTAACCTATAATGCAAAGTTTATTACTTTTAGAATATGAACAATATGATTTCTATAGATACATTTTTTTTATTGTATTAGTATGTCAGTAGTATTCCTGACAGTGAGTTGTACTGTGTCAATTAATTTGGGGTAAATGTGTCCTTGGAGTGACAGGATTGTTAAACTGTCCTTCAATAATCTGTTTTTATCCTGTAAAAAGCCAAAATGTTGATTTTAACCCATGAAAAAACAAATATGAAAGACCCCGAACAGGACTATTTGAATTCCTCCTGGATTATATCCCGTTTAAACAATTATTTGCACGCTACCAAAGTTAAAAAATGATTCAAAAGACAACAAAAAGAATATCATTTACACAGTGTAAAAAAAAAAAAGTCCAAATAGGTAAATTCCAAATTTTTCAATTTAAAATCCAGTTGAAAGCTGGTTTCCATACAGCTGTATAAAAACAGTTTAATTATCTGGTTTAAACCACATTAGTGGAGACCAGTTTGAATCCACAAGTGGTTCCCAGCAGGTTAATCCAGCCTGTCCTCATTCAGCACTTACAAAAATAAAATAATCCTAAAAAAAAAAATAATAATTATAATAATTTGTCACTCATAAAAAGGAGCAAATTGTAATTTTTGAATGGACAATAAACTTAACATTTAAATAACAACGTAACATAATTAAATGATGCATTAATTAGCTTAAAAAACAGCTGATTATCTGGGTGGTTAAAGATTTGATTTGTAGGTGTAAAGATAAAATTTAAATTGTTTTATTTTCGACGTCTCGTGCACCTGTAACACACTTGTGGTAAATGCGGCAGTTTTTAGGGATTTAAACCAACGACCTGCTGTTATTTCTGTTTGTCGGTTCAGGATCAAAGAGCAGACATCAGTCGAGGATCGATAATCGATAATCAAAGTCAAAGCGATAGATGGCGCGTGACAGAGCAGATCAAACACTACCGCAACGATCCGCTGCACGCACGCACGCACGCGCGCGCCACCAGAAACGCCTCGTCATCCCGGTTTGAATCCGGATCACCTCCAAAAATGCTGCACGACAACCTTCATAAAACATCTATAGAAATATAAAGGCGAATTAATCGATACTCACTTTGTAGAAGATGAGCTTTAAGGTGCCGTAAAACCCCATGACAGCAGATTAAATCAAAACTGAAAGTACAAAAAAATCTGTGATTATATTCCAGAATCTAATCCGAGGATGACACAGTGACATCAGCGATCCATCCAGTCAATCAGCGGATCGATTAAGCGCGTAAATCGATCATGTGGACAGAAAAGAGTCCGCGTGCTTCAGGAAAGACTGAAAACTGACCGAGTGTTCGAGAGAGTCAGTCAACCAGGACACGTCAGGCATGATCTCTAAAGACAGACAGAGATAGAGAGAGAGAGAACAGGGAAGGAGAGCATTGGAGAGAGAGAACAGGAGTAGAGAGACAATGAGAGGGATAGAGCAGGAGAAGGAACAGGGGAGAGAGAGAGCAAGGAGAGGGAGAGAGCAGGGAGAGAGAGAACAGGGGAGAGAGAGAGGGAGAGGGAGAGAGAGAGAGA